>NC_042494.1:139382456-139396544 GCF_005508785.2 Acyrthosiphon pisum
ATATTTTATTTTACAAGTGGTAAAAATAGTCCACTGTAACTCTAATATTCAATAAATATTTTCTCTATTTAATTAGGAAGAATAATATATATAATATAATTATTGATGATAATAAATTAACCATTATTAGATATATAATTTTCAATATATAATTAACGTAAGTCGTTAATAAAAATTAAATATTTGTTTAGAAATATTTATCGTAAAACTCCAAATGGTTCAAATGTAGTTTATTAAACATTGATAAAATATTTAAAAATGAAAAATCAATAACAATTAAATATTTATTAATCACCAACATTTTTTTAAAAATATTTATTGTACTTAAAATAAATATATGTATGTTGTGTGGGAACTTCGACCAGCTTAGCTCAAGATACCGGTGTATTCAAGAATAGTTTTTGAACAGGCATCACTTGAAGTAGTTTATAAGTCCACAAGATTTGTATTTGTCATTTAATTATTTTAGAAGAGGCATAGTAAAAATAAGACAATAAACATAAAATAATATACTTACTAATTACGTCTGCAAAAATATATATATTAATAAACCAAAGTTATTAATAATACAATTATACACAATATTAAATTTATAGTGGCGTTCAATGTGATGGACCCCTCTGATTTTCTCCGGCGCTAATGAAAATGTATATGCACTCTGATGTTTAGATTTTAAAAATATTGACTGCCTGTATTATATTAGGTGCTATGTTTATTGTGTATATTGATTAAGAGTATAGTATATTTTAAAATACCTTTGTTCTTTCATGTGCTTTACATTTGAAAGGTATTTAATTTTTTGTTTATAGAATTCACAGGTTAAATTCTAATATGAAAACATAAAAATATTCCAGTAATTGAAAATTTCATTTTTAACTTGACTTTTTGTAAAACAAATTGTCATACTTCGAATAAGAATTAATGAACAACATGTACTCTAATGTACTCTAATAAAAAAATATACATTGAAGATAATGGATGAAATAATAATTAGTATTATAACTAATATTATAATTTATAATCATGAAGCCTCACACTGAATGAATAAGAGAATAGATTTTAATAAAATATACGTACTAATAGCAGCTAGACAAAATTATAATAATAAATAATAAGCTATTAATAATAAGTATATAAAACTTAAATAAATACTTGTATTTCAAAAATTAATAAATCATTGCTTTTTTCAAATTTTGCTGTTGATTAAATAAATTGTAAATCATCTTAATTCATAAGTTTCAAGTATAATCTGCAATGTCAGTTGCAATAGATTATTTATATTATTTGGTTTGAAAAAGCATATTTAAGTAAATAAAACGTAAGGGACTACAATTTTCATTATCACAATAATTGGAAATTAAAATGTAATAAATAACGACAAAATTACAACAATTATATGTAATATTTTTCATTTAAATATCATGTTCTTGTAGAATTCGAATGACAATATTATTGTGAAAATAAAGTAGGTGATATATTATACAATGACTTATGAGCACCGTATCAAATAAAGTTATCGGTAGGTACTTTATTACCCACATTTTAATACAATGAAATACAAAAAAAAATACGTACTGAATAATGTAGCTAATTAAAAATAAAAGTTGGATTCAGCGTGAATAATTTGTATGCCAAGTGGTTCAAAATGTATTAAATATAAAAAAAAGTTATAGAAGTGGTGGGTGCAATCAGTCATACATTATGATCTGAGAGTGAACACCGGTCACTGCCACTAGTTCCCAGACGGGTGCTTCACATTCACATGTGGCCAACCAACCATAAGAACCGTTCTAACCTTAACAACCCTACAAACCATAACCTCTACAATAGCTATTGGCCATAGCTGAAGGCAAAAAAAATAAAAATAAATTATTGACATTTAAGTTACTAGTACCATCAATAAAACGTTAAAATAATATTTAGTTGTCAAAATAAGAACTATCTATAGTATACAACTAGAAATATATTAAATGCTTATGATTTAATTGGGATTGAGATCAATAAATTATTACATAATCAATTTACTATTTAATATAACATTTAATCAATAATTATTACTTATTAAAATATTGGTTCTTAATATCTATCGTCTCTATATATATCTATCTTCTAATATATGAAAATGTTGTATCACAGTGTTTGTTATTGAACTTCTCCGAAATGGCTTGACCAATTTTGATCAAAAATTCTGTGTATATTTGGTATGTATTAGAATACGTTTTAGGCTAATTTAAAAAGGGAATTTATCACCCTCGGGAAGTACTGAAACAGGAATTTTGAGATTCACGATAGCAATTTTTTTTATTAATGGTTGCTATGGATTACATGATTTGAGAATAATATTTATTTATTATTATTTTTTTTTTATTTGAATATTTTCTATTTGTTTGTTAAAGACGCTAGAGTGCCAATTTTCGTCGTAGAACAAATGTAGCTATAACCATGAGAACAAAGCCAATCCGATAATACGAATGTTCGTGTGACTATGGCGCAATTGCGTGAATATCAATCATAAGATAAATGGGCTGAACACAATGAACAACGACAAGTAGAGCAAAGACAAGCTCGTCGATTCGTAGTTGACACACGCAGAGCAAATGACCGACAACGGAAAAAAGTACATGAAGTATTTACATCCAATTCATTCCTTCGTCTAGCATTCGAGTATGTGCCCGATATTGAATATTATGCTCATTCGAAAGTAGAGATTGGTAGTGCTCTGGATAAGGAATGTCTGCATTATAATGCGCTTAAATTCAAAAATGAGTCAGCCAGCCAGCCAGCACGTTAGGAAAAGTGCAACTACCGGAAATTGAAACACCGCCTGACCGCTATTGAACTGTTTACTTATCGGAACAGATCCAGATTCTAACCTGTTTCTGAAGTCAATTCGAACACTCAATTCATGTTTCCAAATGACATCGTTTGGAGAAACAGAAATAGTTAAAAAATAATGCTGCAAATGGTCAACAATTTAATCCAACATTCAAAATCAAAGGCCAAGTTTATCACAAATTGAGCTTATTGCTACCAATGCCAAACGAACCAAATACATTTTTACAAATTTACTTTATGGGCGGTGAGGACTCCGAAAATGCACTCGCCAATCCTCGTGGATACATGTTGTAGATACAATAACCTTAATTCAATTTTTGCCAGTCGAATCGTCGGTGATCTGGACGCTTTATTGAATGAGAACAATGAATTTTTCATATTTTTCAAATCACACATGCACAAATTACAAAGTAACGATCACGCTATTCAATTCAGATATAACACCAGATGGAGAAACATTCGTAGATTTAATGCACCCGTTGTTGACAGCGTTACTGAATCATGGTTGGCGACCGTACAGCTACGCGAGAAATAAATGCATTTATATAATACAATTTATATGGAAATTCAACGTATAAACAACATATAAAAGACAAAAAATGTTTTAGCCTGACTATGTCCTTTATGCATTCCTAAACCGTTCATACAATTACAATTCAATTTGGTACAGAGATAGATTAGACCTTGGGTAGACGATTGGCAGCGAAAAAGGTAAACAAAAGGTCGAATTTGGGGATGTTCTCAAACAGGGGTTTTGAGATTATTATTATTATTTTTGTTTATTACATGGATAAAACGTAATATCAAAAATGCCACCGAAAATAGCAGCCAAAAAGCCCATGCAACGGGAAGTGCGTTTGGAGTCACAGCAGCTGAGAGATCAACATTCAAGAACCGCTGAAACAAAATAACAACATGAAAAACGCCTAGAACAAGTTCGAATCAGAGCTACTACAGCAAGAGTGGTTGAAAATTCTCAAAATCAAGAAAACCAGCTTGAGGGTAATCGTTTATGAGCGGCTCAATCGGGACAAAGAATCGATCTTCAGTTGGTGGCATTCAAGAAAAGATATTTATTTTTTAGTGTATTAGAAAACGCTGAGTATCCGCTAAATTTTATGTTTGATTAAAATAAGCAAAATAACTGTATTAAAAATCTAAATATTTTAGTGCTGACATTTAAAGGAGTTTCACAGGGCATAAATCCACCGGCCACTAATTAGTCACGGGAAACGCCATGCAGGATTAACTAGTCATTCAATATAAAAATGTCTAGTAATGTGAATATAAAAATATTTTAATTGAATACAATATCTAGATTTTAAATAGAATACCAAACTATTTCATGACTATTTTCCAATCCAAAAAACTTAGTTCCAAATTTTTGTATGCAATTTTCTTGAATTTTCTCCAGATTTTGTTTAATTTAATTTCGTCAAAAGAACCGATGATAATTTAAATGTTTTACCCTACGTCCTTTAAAAAGACTAATTATACATCTCATAAATACTTACCACTATGATTTCCTATAAGAACAAATAATATATAATTTAAAACGAATATGTGTTCGTTTCAAGTACCTAGTATTCTTTATTAACGTTTTTTTTTCGTACAAAAAATGTATTATGACTATTGTTTTGTTATTTTTCTGTTTTAAACATTTAGTTAGATATTTTATTTTGCAATCGAGCTTAGTTTTGATTATGGTTATCGATGGTTTTGTAATAATAAGTATTTTCTCCGGTTTTAAATGTTCATTTGGTACCCATTTATGATTTTAGGAAGCTCCCTTGCACATGATACCTACTTTAAAAACCATGTTAAGTTTACAACGCATTAAATAAATGAGACCAAGTGAGTCAAGGCACATTGTAAATACTAAATATATAATATGTATACAATAATACTTCAAAATTTTTACTGGATTAAAGTTATTTGAGATATTTATTAAAATGTATAAAGTACCATCAAAATCTAAATTCGTGACCTACATAAATAATGTAACGGAGTACAGTAGAACTAAAACCCCAGCAATACCATTGTGTAATGGTGTGTATAAAAACATAATATGACGAGCGATACTCAAATAAAAAAATATGAAAACACGTAGTAGTTGATGTGATTCTCGAGTGGCATAAAGGTTGAAATTTGCCAATCACACCACACATACATGTAGAGACATTTAGTTTAAATAAAAACACACTTCACCCGAGCAATGACTTGAAAACAATTATATCCACCATAGTGGAAATACTTTCATAATTACCTAATAATAAACCAAATATGAATTACATAAAAATCATGTTTTTGAATGTCAAGACGTAAATTGGAAAAACCTTGAACTTCTCAATCTAGTTCAAGAAATGAGAATTTATATAATCTTACTAAACAAAACTCACCTGTTATCCAACAAAAATTCAAGCTTCCAAACTTTATTACGTATACGGCTAGACGGTGAAACAGCTGCTATTTTGGTAAATCCAAAATTCAGCCACGTAAAAGTACATCTTCATGAAAATTGGATCATCGTTTGATATCCGTTTAATTTCAGTCTATAAAAATTCTGGTACTCCACTTCAAACTAAATATATTGAAAATCTTCTTGGCACATACCAGAATGTGATAATGGCAAGGGACTTAAATGCAAAACATAGAACATAGAACAGCCGCGAAAAAAAACCAAGCAGGCAAAATACTTAACTCCAGAATTGACACAACATTAGCTGCCCTAACTACGCCAACAAGATACCCCACGGACATCAGACACTATCCTGAAATACTCGATACTTATGGCGATTATGCAAACAGTAAAAATTGGTTACTACTTTAAAACCTCACTTCTGAATTGTCTTCTGATCATACCCCAATACTATTGGGCATATTCTTAAACTAAGATCACACAAATCATCCCAAACCTCAGTACGTAACAAACTGGGAATTATTCAAGGGAGAAATTGGATATTTATACTTTCACTTTCCAAAATGACTTCACAAAATCAGATTGATAACGCGATTAACCAACTGTCATCCATCATCTCACAAAAAATCTCATCCATCTTCTCAACCCGAGATAGAAAAAATTATCTAACAAACTTTATTCAAAACCACATCAAGAAAAAAACGGAATTTAAGGGACCCAACCATATAAAAGTACCTCTATAAATGAAAATCACTAGTCAGAGTAATACTACACTCGCATATAGATAATGAATGGTCAACGTTCAATAGAACTCAATATTCAAGGTTGGTCTAAATTATATAAACTAAATAGAGGGTATATTCGCAAACCACCTACAGTTCATCTACTTCAATATCAAGAAGGAAATCTTCAAATAATCATTATTTCTCTCCGGGAGAAGTAAATGAAGCAATTCACAGATTTCCAAGTAAAAGTGCTCTGGGACTAGCAAAATCTCTAACTAAGCCTTAAAACATGCTGGTAAGGAGCTCACGTACTATCTTATCCAAATATTCAATGCCTCAACCAGATTAGAATACATTCCAAAGCTATGGAAAGATGCAGCAATCATGATGCTGCCAAAACTGAGTAAAGACACAAAAAATCCAACAAATCATAGACCAACTTCTCTACTTAATACAATAAGCAAAAACGTCTTCTATAAAGACTAAAAATATATATCATGCCAAAAATGCATCCAGAGCAATACAAATTCAGTTCGGAATACAGTACGACCCTACAATTTATAAATGTAATAGATGTAGTAACTCAGACAAACTGAATATTAGGCACAAAACAGCGGCAACCTTGTGGACATCCAGAAAGCCTTCGATAAATTCTGGCATGAAGGTCTTATACTTAAGCTTCTAACTATGGACGACAGACGTGCCTCATCAATTATCAATCTCTTTAGATGATTCCTTCAAGACAAAACATTCAAAGTGACAGATGGTAACAAATTTTCAACCTCAAGAAAAAGAAGGGCAGGTGTCTCCCTCAGAGGTCTTGACATTCCCGGTCATACCACAAGTGGCATATACATATATCCGTTCCAACGATTCATCGACGCCTGTAATAACTAGGTATTGCCACCAGTCGCATATAATTCCGCATATTGATGGTTGCCTACCTACGAATATCAGTAGATAAAGTCATGTATTGATGGTTTTCTAACCACAAGTGTCTCCACGACACTAGAGTATTTTCAATTTTTTTTTTTTTATTGGAGTAAGAACGTCTTGTGATTTATGAACTATGATGAATTTATTTTTAAATAATTATCTAGATTTTTAACTATAGAAATATAGTAATAACTTTTTATTATACTTCAATACAATACGTCAATTGTGTATTATAACATAAAAAGAGCCAACATTTTCGAAATTTGTATAAAATTCAGAAAATGCTTATATAAACATATTATAGCAAAAATTATAAGTTCATAAGAAACGTACACACACGCACAACTATTTAACCAATATATTCATGGATCTTCTTGGAATCTTAAAATATTTTTCAATCTATCATAACTAAATGGTTAATAGAACATTTAAAACATTTTAATTTTATTATAAAATTAACACATACATTCGTATATCACAAATCTATTCCGAATCAATAGCGATGGGTACACTACAAATCTATTATTACACAGCAGAGAAACTAACCAGTGTTGTACTTTTTTTTTTTAATTATCGTTGTATTTATTCAGTTGTTGTATTAACAGACTTTGACCCCTCGTCCACCACCACAAGCACAACCATAAAAAAGTACCAACTAGATCCGATTTTCTATCAGAAACCTCGCTAAAGTTTAATGTTGAATACTATAGTCTTACTTTAATAATATTGAATTTAAAACTAAATTTAAAAAATGTTTAGGTGTTTATAGAGATTTTTTCTTTAGGGTGGGGGGGGGGGATTAGGGCTTAATGGTGTTAGATAAAAAGAGGCGAAAGAGCGAAAGAGTTGGCGATGATGCTAAATGAAGTGTTATAAGCCAAAGAAGAAAAATGTAATTTTAAAATTTTAGTTATTGACCAAAATATTACGATTTTATTGTAGGTTATGAGCAGTATTGGGAATTATTTAGATAAAATTGTTTCTTGAATTATCATATATGGATAAAAATAATTAAACCATCTAATTATATTATCTAGATAAATACAATGGTTATCTTTGGTAATTTATCTAGATAAATAATGTAATATTAAGATTATTTTTAAATACTGAAATAACTAATAATTTTCTAGAACCGAGTAGTGGTTCCAAATTCCAATATTATTATAGTTAAAAAAAGAATTGTTTACTGAAACATTGTCAGTTTTTTTTTGCTATTTTATTTTTACTCAAGTTGTATTAAAAACTTAAATCGTATATTATTTTAGTTGAGAAATGACGTTAAGAATTTATTAATTAATAAATATTACCTAATTAGTAATTACTAATAAATTAGATTATTTATAATGTAATTTAAAAACAATTTATCTATTATTTTATCTAGATAAATGTATGTGTATTTTCATCTAGATAAATGTTGAATTAATTATCTGTTATCTTATCCAGATGATATTTTGGTTATCTTTTCCCAACACTGGTTATGAGATTTAATAATAATTGAATTAATTAATTAATAACATTTTATCAACACAAAAAATAATGAAAATACGTACTTAGGTTATCTAAAAATAAAGAGAATTGATTAACTACAATAATAAATAGTCAAATAGAAAAGCTAGATATATTATATTTACCAACTAATATATTTGTACCAAATATTGATAAATATTATATTATTTTAGTAGGTAGATATGCAATTTAAACTAATGTAATAAAATTAATTTGTGAAACATCTAAATGTTTCAATTTTATAGCTATAATATCAATGAATTTTCTTAATATTGAGTAAAGATACTTTGGACATTTATGAATGCTCTTTCGAAGGAGAAGTTTAAAATGTACAGAATATGACACTTAAGTTCGTGGTTTGCATTACAGGCATCCAGAGCACAGATATGGGGAGAGGAGAACTAACACTCATACGTATTTAAAATAAATACCTGTATAGGCCACTTTTGTTATGTCAGCATTTACATCATCTGAAATTTAATAATAGTAGTATTCTTATAGATTAATACAAAACATCATTATTTACATTTATTTTTGTAATGTAAATGTCCCCCAATGCAGTTATCAAGCCTTTACTTAGAAACCTAGTACATGCATACCTATCTATACTCTAATGATGAGTTTATTAAATGTTTTATTTGAACAATAATCAACTAACATACGGTAGCATTATTTTCAGTATGATTGTTAGGGTGTCCCTTAATTTTTTTTTTTTTTTTTGTCGGTGTCACCCACTTAATTTGTGTATATTCATGAAAAAATGAACCACAAAAAGTTTCAAGACAATCTATTAAGGTTAACCCGTGCCGACTTGAATTTGAAATTTGAATAGGTATATTAATTCATTCATAATTTAATGAAATATTTTACATTTTTATATATATCTTAATAACAATAATGAAAATTAAAATTTGTTACATAATAGATACCTATGTCTTAAATATAAACAATATAATAAAATTGTCTATAAATTACGTTCTTACATACTTCTTCGTATTTATTATAATTTACAATATATATTGACTTTTCAGTATGAAAGTACTATTTTCTCAAAATTATATTATGAATTTTTATAAATAAACATTGGACACAATTATAGAAATCATCAGATTATTTGAACAGTACAAACGTCGTTATGTTGAATATTATCGTATTTTTTCTAGATAAAAATGATACGGATTACGATCCGATATATTTTTATTAATAATATCGTGTAGTCGTGTTCGTTACGGTGCGTGATTAGTTGTGTACGTCGTTTTTTTTTTTTTTTGGTAATTGTTTTGCAAATATGTCTAGAAAATTACGAGCTGATGAACAAATATTTTTGATTGGGTCACCATCTATCCAAATTCTAGGCTCAAAACTCCCGTCCATTGAACAAGTGCTTTCAGTATTTTTTTATAATGTGAGAACAGTAAAACTTAATACGAGAGAAAGTGCTTCGTTAGCTGTTCGTGAATGCAATATTTTTTGGGAAAAAGCTCAAATTCCTGTCCGAGCAGTTCAACATTGTATTGATAAACTTTTAAATGTGTACGAAGAACGGCGTGCTCTACAAAAAAATTCACAAAAGTTAGGTGATTCATTTAAATTAAAAGAAACAAAATTCATAAACAAACTGAATAATTTATTTGATATTGCACATGTTAATGCTTTAAATATAATGAAAATTGAAAATGACAAACATTTTTTAATTAATCAAAGACTTCTTGGTCGAATTGGTTAGGTTAGTGATTGTACTTATATAAAATAGCTCAGGATGAAATACGGTGGGTGTTTGAAGAATTAACGTCAATAAACCCATATTTATTGTGTTATTACGTTAATACTGCACATCGCGGGTTTGAATCCAAAAGGTTCTATGTGTAAATTTGAAATTGTTCAGAAAAGCCAATTTAAATGTATTTAAATATTTTTCAGCTTATAATTATTTGATTTGGCTGTATAAATGATCAAACATTTTTAAATTAAATCAGAATTTATATTATCTCATTAGTTAATTGAAAAGGAATTTGTTAATCAAATAATATCGATAAAACCAAACTTGGAACCAAATAGTTCTAGAGGACCTTTTAGCCCAAAAATTAATAATCAAATATAAGATAGAAGCTTTTTGCAAACAATATAAATAAAAGTATTGTACCACATAGAACTTCTTCTACATAGTAATACCAACCTAGCATACAAAATAATGTATACTGATCCCAAACTTACTTAATTTATTTTATTTAAGAACACCGTCAAATCAATGCGTCGTAATATTATCAAAATTATATTATTATTGTTGTAAACATTATTTAAAATATTATAATTATTTAATATATAAACTTAATATGATAACAAAATGCGAGCAAACGTTGAACAATGGAATATCCCAAAGAATATGTTATTATAGTAAATATTTATATGTATATTTATAACATTATTAAACTTTTACACACCGCCCGACCACTGCGACGCATTATGAATTCACAATAATATTATTATTGTACAAATTATTGTACGCGTGGTAGTAAAAATCACACATAGAACTTTTTGTTCCCAATAAAATAGTTTTTAACTTAGATAGAACCCTTTTGTTCTAACATTAAATAAATTAAGTACAGTTCTATCTATATTTCGCAAGAGTGTTATTTTGAAGATAGATAGAACTTTTTTGCACTGAATAACTTCTTTGATTCTTAACATATTTATCTTTACCATAACTGGAAAAAAGCGCGGTAAAATTCATAGCCTATATAACGAAAAAGTGAATTTCATAAAATATTTACATAGAACCTTTTGGATCTAAACCCGCGACATCGTGAATTTCCTATGGAAAGGGAGAAGGTTGTAGGGGTGAGATGATTCATAAAATAAGTATAAATGTTATACATCTCAACAGCCAATATAACAATATGTTAGTTGTCTTCGTACAAAATATGTATTATTAACGGTTTTCCATTTAAATAAACATTTAGATAAGATGATGGTTTTTGTGCTCGACACAATTATGCAAAATTATAAGTAGTATAAATAGTCAATTATATGGTTTATAATAATCATAAAGTAAAAAACTTTAAACTCGACATTTTTGTTGACTAAAATATTACACTGTTTTATGTCTAATTAAATAATAAAAAAAAATGAATTGTTTAATAATTTAAAATGAAACGAATTAAAGTTATGAGCTAATGCGTGATTAGTTAGGCTAGTGATCTGAGGTATAAGCGCATAAAGTATCATATTAAACATTTAAACACACTTTGATATATGAATTACTTATTTTATGTTGGCAGAAACAAAAGTTCAAAATACGAATAAAATAATAAATCAATTTCACGAAAAACTTGTGAGTATTTTATGGGAAAAGGCGTCCTAGAAGTGCAATACAGCCTACATTTTACCATCCATCCAATGTTTTGGTTTCAGTAAGTTACTCGTAAAATAAATACTAAATAATTAAAAAAATATTTGTTTGTATTATGCTCAAATATCAATGTCAGCCATGTAGGAATGTACAATTAAAATTTCTTAAGTTCTTATTAAGTTTACTTTTAAGATCATAATATTCAATGCTTATAAATTGCCTATAATTATGTCTGATATACTTCATAAATCATGTAATAAAAATAATTATTTGTTAATTACAATTAACTTACTTGGAAATTCAGCACATGTAGCTAGAATCGCTATTCAATTATAAAATTATTCAAACAAAATTATATAAGACTAAGCTTGATTAAGTACCATAAAAAATTGGTTAATTTATTAGTTCATTAATCTCAAATGATTCATTCATAGGTGATAGGTCATTGAATTCTACTAAATGTTTAGTATTACATATGCGTTTCCTATCAGCTAAAATAGTTTATAAATACGTAATATACGAGTATATCAACATTTTAATTTGTTTGGAAATACTTAATCATTTTCTCATTTTTATTCTTATTATTCTTCTTATTTATGTTTATCCAGTCACTATAAGATCACAATCATTTCCCAAACAACCAATAAAATATAATACCAGTCTTCCGATTTGATCCACCTCATAATACTTCCACCTACTCTGAACTATATCTTACCACCTCGTATATTCTGGTTTTACCTAGTTCCACATACAAATTTATGGATAACATAGTTGTACACTGTACTTAGTATAATGAGTTTCGTCTCCTCGTGTCCTTTCCAGCGTAGTCCACCTTTTTATTAATCTCTAGAAGCATTTCTAACCATCTATTTTTTTTTTGTCATCAACACTCCTGATATAATATATTTTATTGCCCCAAAAATATTTCATAATATTTTTATTTCTATTATTAAGAATTATTGTCATATGATTTCATCAGTGTGCAAGTTTCAGACCAATACAATCTTTTTTTGGACGAGTATACAATTATTTATATAATAACTATTTGTTTACTAATAATTAATTAAAACACTTTACTTATACAACTATCTAAAAAAAAAAAAAAATATTTTTTACAGTCAGTCTTGTCTATTTATTACAAATTACGTAACTTATTATAAATATTTGTCCAATTATTGTAAATAGTTCATTCTATTTTTATACAATTACCTATATTAATAATGTACATGTCCCCACCACCACCCATTTTCATTTTTCAACTTTTCCCGATGCCAATATTTAGAGCTCAATTCCTGCCAATTCTTGCCATCACTCTTGGAATTCCTGGAATTCCTGGAATTCCTGCTCAAAAACACGCCCCCTGAAAAAAAAAACAGGGTGGAGCGGGGGAAACGTTTTGTCCTATTATAATTCTGTAAACTGGTGTTCTGTAAGACAGTTTCGGGATCAGAAGTCGATTGACCCTTGCAATTGTAAATTAAACAAATTGGTGGTTATACATTGAATTGATTTTACATTTTTGTTTAAAATAAAAAAAAAATACCAATATAATAATCATCGCTGTGAAAAATTTGGCCTTATTGCCATCATAAAAGTCGACCACCCCAGTTTCATTGGATCATAATTAATATACGTACATGTCCCCACCACCACCCATTTTTATTTTTCAACTTTTTTCGACTCCAATATTTAGTGTTCCATTTCTGCCAAATTCCTGCCACCACTCCCGGAATTCCTGCTCAAAAACACGCACCGCAAAAATTAAAAACCCTGGGTGGGGTGGGGGAAACGTTTCTTCAGCACCAAGGTCGGGAATTAATATTAACCCGTCGTTGGTGACGCTATGAGCATTTCGCTCACATAACTGTTATTTTGGGAACCATTGGCTTCAAATTATTTTGCTTATATCGATATTTTTAGTATGCTCATGCAAGTTACTTATGGAAATAAATACGTGGAAAATAACTAATCTATATATAAACTTTCCGTCTTATTACCATCAAATGTCAACGGTTACCAGTATTTGCTCGCCGGGGATCGGCGGTCCGACGGCGGCCAGTTATTTTAGCCAAAACATACCAATATTTCCTTTAAAATTACTTGCAAATTTAAAAAAAAAAAAAAACACACATCATTGTAAAATCAATACATTCATCACTTCGTTCAGAATCTAAAATATATATATATTTGATAAAAAAAAATTAATTCGTTAAAAAAATCAATATTAAATATTATGTAATTGATAAAAATTCAGTATTTAAGAATCAGTCTTGTAAAGTATTCTAATAAATGTATTCGATTAAAAGTATTTGAATACT
>NC_042494.1:139396594-139404168 GCF_005508785.2 Acyrthosiphon pisum
GGCATTGATTTAGTTTTTATCCTATATTCCCCGTATATTTTATAATCAGTGTCCATTCTGATTGTCTTATTCTGTGATCAAATGCACAGTGAACATAAGAACTCTCACTATTAACATCTTCAAATCCAGATACTATTGCATTAGTTTCATTTATGGAAGGTTTAGAGATTTGAGTTTTATGACTGCTTTTCTTTTTAGTTAAGTAGAGTCAAATTTGAGGATCAATTTTTTTTGTAGCATTAATATCTTCAACTGGCGTAAGTTTTAGTGTTTCTCCTTCATTCATGATTGTAATAACTTTACTTAATTGTTTTTCTATCTTTATTCTATTTTCATCACTTAATGAATTTGTTCCACTTAGACCCAAAATAATTCCTGCTTGACTTTTTGTTTTTTATTTTGATCACTTTTGTGGTGATTTGTGTTAGTTATGTTCATATCAATTAGGATTTTTTGTTCTTCAACATTTGTTTCTTTATGAAAAGTATTGTTGTCGTACAAATGTTTATAGAAATTACTAGCACAAGCATGTATGAATCCAAATTTTGAATTTTTCACATTTTAAGCATGCTGTATATGTACACGTTTCACTAATTTCTATGATATAATACTGTTGGAAAGGATTTGATAATGAGTGTATTATGTACCCTTTTTCATTTTCCAAAATTTTAATTTGTTCCAGTTTGATTATTTCACTGATGTTACGACATAGGCGGACTTTTTGAACTTTTTCAGTTGGAACATATTTTGATAATTTGATCAATCGCTTGTAGTCTTATCTCGAGAAAATTTCATGAGAGCATGAATAGTTTTATCTAAACGTTTCACTCTTTTCCCTTCCAAATATTTATGCTTCAATATCTTGTGAAACGATTCCAAATACATATTTGTATTTATCCCAAGCCTCAACCTAAAACAATAATTCTGGTCGCCTTGAATAATATTTCTCAAAGTACATTCCAAACCAAAAAAATTTTTAAAAAATTGTTAATACTATCCTTAGTAGGTACTTATGAAAATATTTTTTTTCAATTATCACGTTAATTTTGTAAAACTAATTTGTCAAATATCTCTAGATATAGATAGCCTATTGCTAGAAATGTCTTATGTTTAATTAAAATAAAAAAAAATATAATATTTAATAATATTAATTTTGCTGCAATGAGACACTCGTCACCAGCCCGCACAATAATAATCATTAATTTCTTATCTGGGTATTTATTATAAACTGTGTACGGGCGCGCGACTGCGATAGAAAACCTGTTTTGACCCATTACAAATTATACAGGTATGTCAGAAACTCGTGATACGCATGTCTGTGACGTGAGCATTTCTCCAACAGGTTGAGCAGTGGTGTGGTGGTGGAGTCTTCGTCGGCGGCGGCTATAGAGGCAGTGATGGCGGTGGACCAATGAGAACCGGAGAAATGCTTACGTCACACTACAGGACTGGACGGAGGGTGGATGCACGATTTGTTTCTAAGCCCGTAATATTTCTGACATACCTGTATAATTTGTCATGTTTTGGCCTATGGTGCGGTACTGCCGTTATTGCGCGTGGGGTGGTGGTATGAACACCTAGTATCGAGCGCTGCTGCTGCCTATTAGCACATGACTAGCGTTATTAAACGTTTTTTTTTACCGAAAAACATGATTTTGTAATTCCAGGAATACGGCTTATTGAAGAGTTTTACGGTATAAATACCTATTAGGTACGAAAACTGTAGAGGTGAGTTTTTTCTAGAATCGTAAGAAGCCCGATTTTTCATATCTTGTTCCAATCGTCCAATATCGCATGGTAAATTAACACGTTTTTTAAAACTTTTTATCGATTAATTATTTAACTAGTTAATAAAAATATCGAAAATCGGGCTTCTTACGATTCTAGAAATAATTCTCCCCTACAATTTTTGTAATAAGTATTTATACTGTAAAACGCTTCAATAAGCCGTATTCCTGAAATTACGAAACCATGTTTTTAAGCCATATTTTGTCTACTAGTGCACCCTCTTAAATGATTCCGTAGCTATATTTTCAACAAATTTTATTAATATTAAGTATTTGAGTCTTTGGACATTTATAATTGCTCTTTCATTGGTGAAGCTATAGATGTATAGAATACTGCATTTCATTATGTGATATACATCACAGGCGCGCATCCAGAGCATAAATCTGGGAAGGGGGGCAACAACACACGTTTTTGAATAAATACCTTCATAGTCCACTTTTGTTATATCAGCCTTATTATTATCTGAAATTAAATTAAACCAATATTATAATTAAATAATACAACACAGCATTCTTTAATGTAGTTTTGTAACGTAACTGTCCTCTAATGCAGTTTTCAAGCGTTAACCTAGGAACCTAGTAGGATGGATATCAATGCACTAATGCGTCAGAGTTACTTAAATGTTGTATTTGAATAATATTTAGCTACCATCCTGAAGCATTATTTATGCTATTATTGTACTGATATAAATTAGCTTGGGATGAAATACAATAGCTGTTTGATGAATGGACATCGACAAATCATTATTTATCGTGTTTTTAGGTTTACACTGTAGTACGTAATAAATTTCGTATGCGGTATGGTTGTCTGAGTGCGAGGATTCATAAAATAAGTATACTTATAACTATTATACAGCTAAACACAAGGACTTGTGAGAGTTTGGAGTTTTTTACGACTCCAAAAACCACCCACAAATCGAGGGGGACACTCTGTTTGTGACCTACGAGCCGCACCACGTGTAAATCCGGAGATTTACGTCAGTTTATAATAATATAAAAGAAAATAATAGGGTGACACTACTAAATAATAAAATAATAAGAGTATGGCTCAAGGTAATCATGAGTTTTTATATTTTACAAATACAGTTTTAATTATATTGGCAATCATAAATAATAATAATTTTGTGGATCGCCTGGCAGCGATCCACAAAATCTACAAGATCCACAAGATCTTATCTTTTGCTGTATGTGTGCGGTCGGGTCTGAGTACGCCTTATGTCTCCGGACTTTATATTGTGACATATATATATATACGAGCAATAATATATACCAGCTTCAGTTAGTACCACGGGGATAATTTAGTCACGTTACAAAGTAAACTGGTACGGTATATGTGAATAGTTTATACAGTATTCGATTGTACCAAACTTTATCAAACGCCTTTTTTAAATCAATAAAATGGCTGCTGTATTTCTTCTCGGTTGAAAGATATTACTAACTCGTCGATGAGTCAGTTGATTTGTTGTAGTGTTTTGAGCGGAAAGCATATTTTTCCGGTCGGATGAGAGAGGCAACGTGTGGCCTGAGATGTGTTAATATAAGAATTTCAAAACAGTTTTGCCATTGTGTAAAGTAGTAAGATGGGTCAATTGTTTGTTGTATCTGCTTTGTTTTTTCCCTGCTTCGGGATCATTAACATATTTGCGTAATTCCATACAGTAGGAAACTGAGATAACGGCATGCAGCTGTTGAAGATTTTTGTTAGATGTAGGACAGTGAAGTTCGATGCATACACAGAAGGTCTTTCTTCCTTGGTAGGGTTTGGTGGATCTTACTTCTATTGGACTAATATTGGTTGAATTGCTTGGAGGATGTGTTGGGTGAGTGTTTGAAGGTTTTTGTTTAACATTTGGGGTACTTAAGTTGATACCAGCTGGGCAGGTGAACTTAATTTCAAGCGAGTCAGCAAATATTTCAGTTTTGGATAGGTTAGAATCGAAGACAAGGCCATTTGGTTCAAGGAGGTGTTCTGTGGCCTCTCGTTTATGTGTTAAGATTTTGTCAGTTTTAGGGTCATTTGGCTCCATGTTTTCTTAGTAAGTTGTTCCAATATTCATCAGTTGAGCTCTAAGAATTTGACATGTGTGAATTTTCAGTCAGCGTTTTTCGTCAGGATTTCTGGTGATTTGCCATATTCACAGAAATCTTTTTTTCTTGGTTAGAGTGATTTGGATGGCTCGAGGTAGGTATTTTTGTGTGTCGTTTATTCGTGTGGTGATCTTACCTTCGAATGCAGATTTGAAAAAGTTAGTTGTATTTACAGAAGCTTTTTCAAGTTCTGATACTGTACATATAATTTCATTTGGGTTGGTTACTGATTCATGGATGTTTACTGATAACATTTTTCAGTTTGTCAGAGTTCTCGTTTAACATAGTTGAGGAAAAGATTGGTTATATACGTCTAATATTATAGGTTTGTTCTCTGATGATTATTTAGATTTTCTAAGTCGAATTGCATGTTAGAAATTATCATTAAAGCTACATCGAGAACATATGACCTGTGGTTGAAGTTATCGGGGAAGTGAGTTGAGGTCAAAGGAGGTGTAACAAAATAATAATTTTTGCAGGGCTTGAAACCGTTTTCAAAACCGATTTCAGAAACCGTTATAAACCGTTTTAAAACCGAAACCGAAACCGTAATCAAAAACGAAACCGAAAAAAAATGGATACCGGTATTATAATTTAAAACCGAAACCGAAATAAATTGGATACCGGTATTAAATTCAAAATCGAAACCGTAAAAAATTGGAAACCGGTATTAAATTCAAATCCGAAATCTGAAAAAATTGGAAACCGTTATTATTTTTTTAACTGGCGTGTCTTTAAATACGTAAATTCTATTAATATGCATAATTAATAATCATAATATAATTGAGATCATAATTAATTTTGTTGATAAACATTTCATTATTCGCAAAATTATTAGTTGCTTTATAAATAGTAATGACATAAATTAAAGTTACTAGCAAATACTACCTATATATGACAATTGACAATACGGAACAAAGAATGATAATTGTATAGACGACATAGCCCCCTGAAAATACTTTAGAAACCGGTATACAAAACCGAAACCAAAATCGAAATTTCTTAATACCGGTATTGCTAAGTTGAAACCGAAACCGAAACCGAAATTTCTTACTACCGGTATTGTTAAGTTGAAACCGAAATCGTAAAATTTCAAAACCGGTATACAAAATCGAAACCGAAACCGAAATTTCCTAATACTGGTATTGAAAAATTGAAACCGAAATCGAAAAAATTAAAAACCGGTATACAAAGTCGAAACCGAAACCGAAATTATTTCAATCGGTTTCAAGCCCTGCATTTTTGTCCATGTGGTTGAAAAGACTCATGCCACCTATGTTGGTGGTTTTTCTATGCCCATACAGAGTGTTTGTCATTTAGGTCAACATCTACGATAACGTATACCTTGTGTTTAGTAGGTTATGATCCATGTAAAATAGGATTGTGCTGGGGTTTTTCTTTACGACACAGAGTCTGAGATCTCATCCGTTGTAGTGGAAGTGAATTATAGCAGTATTTACAATTGAGATAGTGTTGATTTATGATTAAGTATAAGTGACAGAGATTTTAATGAATATTTTTGTGCCTCCGTGGTTTCATTGCCCTGTTGAAATACGGTTATTAGAATAGGTAAAAAAAATTGGAATGCAAAGTTTTTTCTTGAGGCTAAGATGAAATTCGTTTAAAAGAAGAATATCTATTTTGAGTTGATGAGTGAGTTGAATAAGTTCTTGGCACTTGTTCCCTATACCTTAACAGTTCAGTATAATAATATAAGAAGGGAGCTATTGGTGGTTTATAATAGAGATTATGTCTAAGATTTGTTTAATGTAATCAGATTTGGAAATGTTTCCATTTGTGTACCTTGGTAATGAGTTTTGAGAAAAACTCGTTTGGATCTTGCTGGATGGATTGTTTGGGAGTGTTATAATGACCATTGGTAGTTTTTGTCCGTCTTTTAGATATTGACGAATGGTTCGAATTTTTAATCATTTAAGTTATAATTCTGCTTTGACCATGTGTTCAGATAGGGATGTAGGAATACTTCTGAGGAGTACTTTGAGAGTGCGTTCTTAGCCAGAGAAAATTAGTGGAAGGGTATGTTATTATCTGAGAGATTGGATAGAGCTTACCAGAAGGTATCAATGTCAGTAAATCGTAAATTTATAACATTTTTAACGTGTTTTGCAGTAAGCTATTTGCCTGGAAACATGGGTCTGATGAGTTTGGAAGCTATATGTTTATAACAATAATGATAGGAGTAGTTTGTTTGTTTACTCGGTTGGGACTCAGCGTTTGTATCATGGGTGTTTTGAATTGTATTTTATATTGATTTTATATCATCAATATTGAAGTTTTAGCTACTACTTACAGAGTTAGATCTTGTGTGGATATATTTAAGGCCATCGTCCGAGGTTAGAAAGTGTTCAGATCCTAAATTCAGGTGATTGGTGGTCTGAGTTTTAGCTAAAGTTGGGAGTAGTGGTGGTTGTGTTAATTTTAGTCTTTTGGGGGTGGATTTCGGTAGGATTCCATTTCGTTTACGGTCATGGTGCGAGGATTTAATTGGGATGTCTAAGTATGCACAGTCGTGATCAGATGTAGCGATGTGGTAATAGGATTTATACTTACAGGTGATTTGTTTAACTTGATGATTTATGGTTGACTTAGGACCTACAATCACACACGTCTGCCCTGATGGGTGTTACTACAGTTAGGACGAATTACGTAGTAGGGACGTTGTGATGAAACTTGTGCTTAAATGTTGAGCGTTTGTTGATAGAATACAGAGGTGGCTGTTTATTGAACGTTATTGATAACGGTGTGATCTGAATGACGTTGCCAAAGTGAACCGGTATGAATACCCGTTGCCATTGTTTCTTGAGTGTTGGTCGATCGGCACTTGTGATATGACGTGGAATTGTCTCATCATCACTATATGGTGACTAGTTTCACTGATGTTATTTTTTATTGTAATATTTCTGTTTCTGTCTGACATAGAAAAGCAGATTGTTTGTTGGTCATCTTTTCTATGCCAGACGTTTATGTTTAATTCGTTAAATTCCACTGTCTTGTTGTTCAATAATATTTTGATCTTGAGAGAGGCTGTTTTCGTTTGTATCGGGTTTCCCCGTAACAAATAGAAACCGGAACCGATTATTTATTTGTTTTCAAAAACCAAACCGGAACCAGAACAGAAAAATCTGAAAGGTTCTAGTTACTGGCCTCAATAGCTAATATAACTTGTCATCGTATAAAGCAATTATTATAAACGATTTTATATTTAAATAAACATTACAATATTATGGTGTTTGTGGTAGACACTATAGGTGATATATTATGATATACTCATAGCTTTAAAATTTAAAAACCACAACTCAACATATTTGCTAGCTGGATATATTGCACCTTTTTGTAACTAATTAAATAATACAAAAAAA
This sequence comes from Acyrthosiphon pisum, assembly GCF_005508785.2. Taxonomy (NCBI): domain Eukaryota; kingdom Metazoa; phylum Arthropoda; class Insecta; order Hemiptera; family Aphididae; genus Acyrthosiphon; species Acyrthosiphon pisum. The sequence goes on from NC_042494.1 coordinate 139,403,850, forward strand.
TTATACGAATTACAATTAGGAACAAAGAGTGAAGAGATTGAGATTAGTTAGCCAGGGGGCAAGCGCACAAAGTACTATATTAAAAACTAAAACAAAGTGAGATTGAGATACATATATGAATTATTTTTTTTTGTGTAAGAAAAGCTCCCAGGGTAGAAACAAAAATTAAAATTATTTATAAAATAATATACACGATTCACGAACGATTTATGAGGATTTTATGGATAAGAGAGTTCTGGAAGCACAACCGTGCAATTTTTTGGTGTGAAAAGGCTACATAAAAAATAAAATACTAAATATATTTTTAATAATGAGGTCC
>NC_042494.1:139404218-139405238 GCF_005508785.2 Acyrthosiphon pisum
CAATAATAATTATATAATATCTTTAAAACCCATGTTAACCATGACAACCAAGGGACACAGGCAGACAAATATTCTATCTTCTCCCGGGGTTGGTCGCTATGGTAATATGGACACACGGATAGACATATATTAATTTTTAAAGATTAGGTAATCTAGATTTTTTTGGGTGAAAAAAAGTCCAGCAGTTTTGTATAAAATGTTACTCTAAACTTTTATAATTAATTTATCATAGTAATTTTGGTATAGAAAATCAAACAAATAAATAAAAACTATGCTTCCGAAAAAGTAAAAACGTTAGTGGACTCACAATCATTATAGGTGTTTGTGGATATGAACAAAGATTATAGCCACCATTATTAATACAAGATAGTAAGATAATAGTATCGTCGTTCACGGGAATAAACCTCCTATGTGCCAAATTTATGATTTTGAGGTTTTGGTATCCCTGAATTCAGAAAAAAATTAGCTATATATTGATAAAATCTCCTATGTGCTATCTGCATCCTAAAATTAATGAAAAATAATAAATAAATTATCCTATGTGGTACCTACTAATCGTTTATGAAATATCTCCTATGTGCAGCTATCTCCACCGTAGAAAAATCATCCTATGTGTTACCAAATATAAATCATTTATGAAATAACTCCTATGTGATTTCTTTATTTAAAACGTTTTTCGCGTTTCCTGAAAACTACGCTTTTTTCACATAGGAGGTTTATTCCCGTGAACAACGGTATTCTAAATAGATCTATAACAATTAGTTATAATATGGAATAATGAAAATGTGATTTCTGTAGAAATACATTAACATAAGTTGTTTGCGCCCTGAACAGGGGGAACCCGAAGGACCACTCGGTGAGAGCCCGAGAACTGAATATAATTGTTTTGGCCACTGCCACCACTAACGCCGACTATTTGAGTGGGTAGGCAACTCTAGGTGCCCTCGCCTGAAAGTGTGCGAAGTAGGCAATTCTACGCACGACGACGAAGACAGGGAGGAAGGGAGATCCCTACCACAG
>NC_042494.1:139407154-139429589 GCF_005508785.2 Acyrthosiphon pisum
GATATAATATACTACCTATGAGCAATATAACAAATAATTTTTATACTTTAATATACAAGTTCACAATACAACATAAAATACAAAACTAGCGTATGTAGGTACTTGATAATGATTCTAAATAAAAAAAAAATATATTAAGGTTTATGCTTGGATAAAAAATGAATAATTAATAGGTTTCTTTAAATATGCTGCAAGTTAAAAAAAAATTTAAATCATTATCATAATTTGTAAAATGGACCTACAATCTATGTACACTGTTAGTCTCCAAAATTTATGTGATATATTATATATTACATGGTTTGAAAAAAAGCATATTTCAAATAAATATAAACAGGGACATGTTTTTGTTTTTACAATTATTGGAAATTAAATAGTAAAATATAATGACAAAAGTACAACGGGTAGCATATAAACATACTATACATTGCTAAAGACCCATAGCCAAATTGCGAGCTCTGATTGGTTGTATTTAACTGGTGATAACAATCCAAATTTTGAACCCTGATAAGTGATAATGACGCGGACCCGGGAACCGGCGCGCGTTTGAATTCAAACGTCGTATTCCCGCCGCGCCAGCTTTTACCAATCACCAGGTCACGGTAAGACGACACCAGCGCACCGGCCGACAGCGGCATTGGAACGGTGCAACGGGCAACCGGCAATCTATCTTTTGCCAGTCACAGTATCGCGAACACGACCTCGCTCGTTAACTTTACGCGACCCGTTTTTTTTTTGAGCATCGCAGCTTAACAACATATTGTTATTTTTTTTTCCTTTTGAATGTAATGTTAATTAATCACTATTTGTGAATCCACCATTTTTCACAACCGATTAAAGCAACACCTATTCAAACATATTCGCCCGCTTGTTCTTATTTAATTTGTGTGGTGTCACCTTCCATATCCAGCATCACCGGGTTAGGCGCTCACCGCCCACTACCCGTCAACCAAGACACGTCAAGACGGATACAGCTCTCGATCGTGTCAATAATTTATATACCAATTTAAAATTTTTAAAATCTGTTAAATTTGAATTTGTGATTATTGTAATGTACTTAGTTTATAGTAAGTTACATAAAATATAAATTTTCAAATTAAGTAGGAACAAAATATTTAAGAACATAAGTATTTAATGTGTTACTAGTTTTCTTTTAAAAAAACAAATTTTGTAAAGAACAATACTATTTTATAATAATTGGTATATAATGCTGTGAATAAATATTCGTCTATGTGAATGTATGAGTTATATTTTATATGGAATATATATTATACATGCATGTTTTAGAGAAAAAATAAATGATTGAGTTTTATCATAGGCGTAACTTATACTAATTTGGTTAGGGAGAATAAATAATTACGGCATACAATTTTGGAAAGTTAAAATGTTCATACTGTTTAAACATTTTATTTTCATTGTTTGATTAATTTAGTGTTGAAATATAATAACACAGACTACAAGTTATACAATCAAAACAAATTGAATAATTAAAAGTGTAGTTATATTTTATACGAAAAATAAGGGCTTATAATATGTTGCAATATGGGTAGGAGAATAATAAAACCTATGAAGTTACGCCAATTGTATTTAATTTTTTCATCAATATTTTGTAGTTACTTAATATAAATCTTACAGAAAGGTTTAGTTTGTTCCATTGAGATAAATGATAACAATACATACAATATAAAATCGGCCGAGAGCCTAAGATTTATTCCAGCAGATAATAATGTCAAAGACATTTTCAATAAATATTTTGACAGTGGAATGAGTATAGCAGAAGCGTAAAATATCATGAACAGTTAATAGAGCTCAAAGAGGACTTTATGCTAGAAAGTTTAGTGAATTGTAGTATAAATCCATGCTACAGAACAATTCGAAACTGGCATGATACTTGGAGAAATTTGAATCTGGGACCACGTACTGGAAAATGATTAATTTGAGGTAATCTCTAAATAATTCTAACTAAATGTGTTGGGCAAAAGAATATAGGTACCAATATTTTTTCAGAAACTTAAAGAGAAACAAAAAGTTTACAATGAAAATGGTACAGCCGTTTTATTTAAAGAAAACCCATTTTCTGTAATTGTGGTAACTCCGATTATGAGAAGAGCTCACCAAATGAAAGAGGCTCTAGAAATAATATTTGTTGATAGCACTAGTGCATGTGACCCACTAAATCATTCAATTACTTTTATTATGTGTCCAAGTGCAGCAGGAGCAGTACCTCTGGCAATAATTATAACAATGGGTCAAACTTATGAATGTTATTGCGAGGGGTTTAAATTAATAAGTGAACCTATTCCTGAAAGTTTTTGTGGTCGGGGGCATTCCGATATATTTCTTACTGATCAAATTGCAGCAGAAATAAATGCAATAAACCAAGTTTGACCCAAAAATAAAACTCTACTTTGTACATTTCACGTCTTGCAAGTAGTTTGGCGTTGTTTGTGGGATACTAATCACCAAATTCCAAAGGAAAAACGCAAGCCCTTAATGAAAACTTTTCAAAACATATTGTACCAAGATAGTGTTGTTGAAGCAGAATGTGCGTATAGACAAAGAATCGAAAACGATGAATTTTCTCAGTGGAAAAAATTCTTAGAAAATTATTGGTCATATAAAAAAGATAATCTGTTCATGCCCTTCTGCCTTGACAGGTAAATTTTGTAAGCACCAGTATGCTATATATCAGTTTTTTAGTATAAAATTGGTTAATTTTCCTTTAATAACTCCAATGGATCGCTACAACATGACTAAAATTGCATTTGGAGAAAAAGTTTTAGATAAGTCTTTATATGATCCATTTATAACGGCAGCCCAGAGAGAAGAAATTTTATCAGATAAAAATAAATATTAAGAAATAAACGTTAGTAATTCCTATACTAAATTAAATGACAACAAAGAAAATGATAAAAGCTAGAATAACATTGAACAACACAGAACAAATTATATTTAAATCTTAATTATTATTTGTGTATATAATTGATTTTTATTTTGTATCATAATATTTTTAAGTGGTAACTGACCTCAATTTTTGAATTATGATTATTATTCAATACACATAAGTGATTTCTAACTAATACTATGACTAGGAAACCTATATTTTATTAGTTTTTGCATTTAAAAATAATTCTTAACTACTTCATGGAAGTATTTTTGATAATATGTTTTCAATTTTGTTTACTTACAGTAATTATATCTTAGTAATGGAGTCTTGGGTATTTTAACTGAATTTTTTTAATAGAAATTATCTTGGTGTTTAACAAATACTGGTTGGCCTACTAACATGTAGCTTGCATTATTTTATTTTTATGAGAAGTTAATAGCTGTGTTGAGATATATTTAAAAACATTAGTACATTAACTTGAATTACCAATAAATAAGTTATATGTATATTAGTGAGACAATTACTAGCATAATAATTTACAAGAATGTATTAAATACATACCACATTAAGTAGTGTTAATATTAATATTATACAAAATCTTAAAATATATAAACAATCTTACTAAAAATCTTAATTTGAATTGTTATCACTAGTTAAACTTATCACCAATCAGAGCTCGCGATTTAGCTATGAGTCTCTAGCAATGTATGGTATGCTTATATGCCAACGGGTATTATAATTTTCACTTAAAAAGTATCCTGTTTTTGTATAATTTGGATGACAATGATTGTGAAAATACAGTCATTAATGTAACATATAATTATGAGCACCATATCAAATAATTATATACTTTATTACGCAAGTTTGCAATACAATATAAAACACAACAATTACGTACTTGCTATAGAATCTAAATAAAAATAAAAATAGGTTTATGCGTGAATAATTTTTATATTAATTGGCTTGAAAGTTATAAAACATGAATATAAAATATTCTTAATATACCATTATATCCAATCATAATATTAACGTATGAGGTGACTATACGTTTTAGTGTCTCAGTATTTATCGACATTTAACTGGAGATAGTCATTTAGTGGATGTCGCTGTGGTGTTCAATGACCATCTATTTAAGGCTATCAGCACATTTCTACCACTTAAGACATTTGTTGAACCCAAATTCCCTCGCTGGGTATCTTTTGATCGTAATAGCCTTATTTATAAGAAAAACAGGGTCACCTAATATATACGCAGCCTAAGCTACTTCCCAACTATATATTATTCTCAGAAAATGAGAAGTAAATGCAAATTCCGTTCTACATCTTACTACAAATTCCATTTAAAAGAGACAGACAATTATCCTCTTAGAACTTCAGCTAGTAGTTTTTTTAGATATAATATGTCCACGATCTCAAGCAGAATCCAACCATTCTTTCTTCTGTACATTTAGACAATACAACCTTTAGTTCTGCCGTCGTGTCAGCAAACCTGTTTTCTACTAATTTACAAGAACGCTTCAATGATATTCTGTAGGATAGAATGCAGTAATAAAAAGTCTCGAGGTACTCGGGGACTGCCACGGTAAAGCTATTATGTAGCAATTTTGTAGCTTTATAACATGTAATTATAACTATTTATTTTTGCATGATATTAATTCAAGTTACACTTTTGAAACGCGACGACCGAAAAGGAAATGACAACATGAGTTTTTTGTGTTGATAATGGTAAATAAACATGGTACCGAAATATTTTATTTGAGACTTTTATTGCTTAGCAATAGGTGAGACTGTAAATAACAAAAATAATAACAACACCTTACGGATACACTTTTGCGTTACAAACAATTTTTTTTCAGTCATCACAACGCGCCAGAACCGCGATAAAAGCTATGCAATAGATAAAAAAAAATATTTGATAAAAAAATCAAAATCAAAAACATTTAATATAAATTCTATCTGTTTGATAAAAAATTCATATTCAATAAAATATCCAAATATCTAACTCTATATTAAATAAAACATCCATAATTGATAAGATATTTAAATAGAATATAAAATCTATTTGATAAAAAATCCATTCTTGATAGCAAATCTAAACTTTTGATACTATTTTGGGCTGTTTTGAGTTAGGTGAGTGGGCCAACTTTAGAACTTTTAAATCTCGTATCTGAGGTTTGGTTGACTTGCAAATTCCGGGAATAGACTCGCGAATTCTAGTAAATTACTTGCAAAATGTTGGCATAGATTTTGAATGGATTATGTGAATTCGGTGGACGTGTTCATTTTGTAGGTGCAGATGGAGTTGAAAAATATATGTAAAACCGTTTTGGTGACTAATTCTAAAAAGCACCGGAATTAAGGTATAACACATGCACACTGTGTTGCTGTAGTGTTGTGATTTAAAAACAATACAATGTAGAAAAAATGCAAGGTTATACTTATTGTATAAAATAAATCAAAAACAACTTACCAGAGACCGCTAGAAATAATATACTCAGTGGTAATTTATAAGTATAATAAATTATAAAATAGTTATAATGTGGTATAATTAAAATGAAAAATCTAGTGATTTATTTGAAAAGTTCTCGATAATTTTATAATACTGATAGTTGGGTACCAACTTTGAAATTGAATAGTTTTTTGAATAAATAAAAAACAGATCTAAATTTAAACTTAATTTATATTAACTAAATAGTTTATTAGTAATATATATGTATTGTATATTCCTAACTACTTTGTAATATACTACTATCACAATAACTCCACAGCTCATCAACATAAAATGTAATATGTTTATGCCCCATAGACTATGATTAAATGAACGACGAAAAATATTGAGAATTAAAACAAGTTTTAGGAACATACGAGTTTGAAAGAAGCATTTTAAAAAAGGTTATGTTAGGTTAGAGAAATTTGTTTGCACTATCCATCCACACTAAAAACGTTTGGAATCGCAATGAAAAACCAAATTATAAAAATATATTCATAGCTATACACAGTGTAGCGGACATAATAACTATAAATTCGGGAAAAGTCACTGACATCATAATAATACATTCCGAAAAAGTCATACCTACCCATAATTGATAACTTTGTAACATTTAATTTTTAAAGAGCTTTATAGATTTAAAAATTGTAATTTCTATGATTTCCAATTGATTAAAAATATAAAAATATTGATTGTGTAAATTTACCAAGAAACTTTCAAACAAAATAAAATATAAAGACAAATGACTAATTAAATTAAAAAACTCAAAAAAATAGTTCATACCACAAACTGTAAAATAAATTATAAAATAATAATTATCAACTTTATATTTCAGGTATCTAAAAATATTAAATCGAAGTCCTAAGAAGCAAGTACTGTCATGTACTAACATAATTGTTATTATTGACTCATTTTAAATTTAATTATCAATAGTCAATAATCATCATAGTATGATAATAAAGTAATAAGACAGGTTGCCACAATATTATTATATAATTTTGTAATAAATATTATTAACTATGATATTTTTGACCTGCGACCATAATTTTATTGACTCAATTGAGATTCATTTATGAAGTTATGTAAAAATTATTGTATTTTTAGATAATCTAAAAAAATAATCTTTAATGCATTCATTAGTTTACAATGTTTATAATAATCAGGCCTACAAAACTCCGTGTATTAGCCGAATGTGGTGATTCTAGCCATCTTGGCTCTAACATCATGTTGGTGCTGCAAACGTTTCCGTGATAGTAATGCATTTCTATGGTACTTGATTTTGTTTTCATCTATTTTTAGATACACGTTATTTTTCCCCAGAAACGTAGACGGCAGCGATAAATGATAATGACCACAACAATATTTATATGGTTTCATTATGATAGGAACTCATATTTTTCATTTTCGTATCATTTACGTGTCGTATTTTTATACTTTTGAGTTTCGAGTTATAATGTGAGAAAGTGTGTTGATGTTGACTCGTCGCGTTACTACTTATAGTGTGTTAATTATTAATATTCATTTTTAAAATTTGTGTTATAAGTTTTACATTTTTCTGCTAGTGGTTACATTGTAGTAATTAGTTTCTTTTAATCATGAGCAAACGAAATACAACTGTGTATTCATATTTTTCAAAGAAAATTAAATCTAATGATGCTGAAAAAAGTGGTTCGTCACAATCACAGGTTGAAGTAAATATTTATTTATTTGTTGAAAAGCAAAAACAAAAAAATATTGAAGATGTTATACAATCATTTTGTATGCAACCAAGACTCATACAATTTTTATTTGATGATTAATATAAATATAATTAATTTGTGACATCTACATTAACATATATTCAAATAATATTAATATTGTATTGTAAACCTACAAATAAAAGGTCTTATGTGATGACATAATGTTGTTTTTTTCTGTTTAATGTAGGTTATGCTATTTTAGAATAAAAACACTAGAAATATATTAAGATTTAAAATAATAATTTTGATCTTGCCCCGGGTGGAATTTTATCCTGCGGGCACCCTTGTATTATGTCCTCCTGGAATAATCTAAAAGCTAATGCCCACGTACATTATGTTCAAATAAATCCACTTGAGACGACGAGGACTCCCCCCCCCCCCCCCCGACGGGTCTATCGATATCCCCCCGGAACGAAGAGCGTATGAATGTTTGTATTGCGCGTACAAATACATACGAATAGGGCTAAGTATTGGTAGAAAAAAAATTTCAAACAGCATACTAAAAAGTAGAAAAATAAAATTTCAATATTTTGAAAATGGAGGGTGGGGGGCTGGTGAGACATACGTTAAATGGACTACTATAAGCTTAAGAAAAATATTGTAATAACATAATATTACGTTTTGGTCTCATCTAGGTTATGAGATTTAATATTAATTAAAAATCAATTATCGTTTATGATTAAAAACATATATTTATAGTTAACAGTAAAAACTAAAAATTCACATTTAATAAACTAAAATTTAATTTTTTAATAATTAAAATTTTAATCAATAAATCTGTGATGATTCTGTAACGGTTTAAAAATTACTTGTTCGTAATGTATGAGGCATTCAGAAAGTTAATTTATGTCAACAAAACAAAAGAGCGTTAATTACAAGAATACTTAAGATATAATATTATTTATATGGGTACATGTACAGTAAGTAGTCTTGATCAGAAAGTATAAATTAACAGCAATCAACTGTATATTTTTAAAATCTAATTTGTTTAATACATTTACTATAGCCCATTATTAACAAAATAACAACAACAAAAAAAACAGTGAAAATACGTACTTAGGTTTTCTAAAAATAAAGAGAATTGATTAATTACAATAATATATAGGCAGATACATTATATTTAGTAACTTAAATTTTTGCATTTAATTTTGAACAATATTATAAATATTTCAGTAACTTTATCAGTAGCTATCTCAAATGGCTTTTTATATAATCATCTTATTATTATATTATTTCGGTTTGCCCAGAAGGGCCATTCAATATTATATTTTATCCTAGTTGGCCATAAGGTCTGTGATTTATTATTATTATTATATTTTTATACATTTGTGTTGCGGTGAGTTATTATATATTTTGGAGCTGCTATTATTTAAAGTTGTGTATTATACAGAAACTTACCTACCTACCAGAAACCGTCTTAACATCGTTTATTATTTTTGTATACATACCCACACGCATACACATATTCATAAACAAATACACATAATTTTACAACACGCACCACATAGCCGACAGAAATTGCTAGGCGATCCTGACCGCTACTGTTCGAGCTATTACACCATTACACACCCAGCTTGTCCTCCATATTTCTAGGACTGTGTTAGTGATGTAAAGACCCTAAGTTGGTGTCCGGGCGTGCGTATTAATTTTGTACGCCCCCGGCCACGAGTGTCTCATAGCAGCAAAATGTTATTTTAGTCATATTAAATATTTACAATATCTGCTATCATAGATTGAATGATACCTTGAAAACTTAACCTTGAAAATCATTATAATTAATAAATGATGTATAAGTTTTTATTAATTTTTAATATTATAAGTATTTGTTAGCAATTAAATAAATCATATTATGGATTATTCCACCATAATCTGGTCATCATAATTTATGTATAAGTACCTATTAACATTTATTAGTATTATTTAAATTGTATCATATGAATGATTAAATCAGTCCCTGGACACTCGGCCGCCATCTTTTTGGAGGACAAATTGTTATCACCGCTGTAATCAAATCACTTTCATTGTTTTATTCTGTGATAACACAGAATAAGACAACATTGATAACATTCGTAATTGAATAACACAGTGTTTAGTCCTCCAAAAACATGGTGGCATTGATTTAGTTTTTATCCCTATATTCCCCGTATATTTTATAATCAGTGTCCATTCTGATTGTCTTATTCTGTGATCAAATGCACAGTGAACATAAGAACTCTCACTATTAACATCTTCAAATCCAGATACTATTGCATTAGTTTCATTTATGGAAGGTTTAGAGATTTGAGTTTTATGACTGCTTTTCTTTTTAGTTAAGTAGAGTCAAATTTGAGGATCAATTTTTTTTGTAGCATTAATATCTTCAACTGGCGTAAGTTTTAGTTTTTCTCCTTCATTCATGATTGTAATAACTTTACTTAATTGTTTTTCTATCTTTATTCTATTTTCATCACTTAATGAATTTGTTCCACCTAACCTAACCTAACCTAACCTAACCTAACCTAACCCAAAATAATTCCTGCTTGACTTTTTATTTTTTATTTTGATCACTTTTGTGGTGATTTGTGTTAGTTATGTTCATATCAATTAGGATTTTTTGTTCTTCAACATTTGTTTCTTTATGAAAATTATTGTTGTCGTACAAATGTTTATAGAAATTACTAGCACAAGCATGTATGAATCCAAATTTTGAATTTTTCACATTTTAAGCATGCTGTATATGTACACGTTTCACTAATTTCTATGATATAATACTGTTGGGAAGGATTTGATAATGAGTGTATTATGTACCCTTTTTCATTTTCCAAAATTTTAATTTGTTCCAGTTTGATTGTTTCACTGATGTTACGACATAGGCGGACTTTTTGAACTTTTTCAGTTGGAACATATTTTGATAATTTGATCAATCGCTTGTAGTCTTATCTCGAGAAAATTTCATGAGAGCATGAATAGTTTTATCTAAACGTTTCACTCTTTTCCCTTCCAAATATTTATGCTTCAATATCTTGTGAAACGATTCCAAATACATATTTGTATTTATCCCAAGCCTCAACCTAAAACAATAAGCCCAGCATTCTGGTCGCCTTGAATAATATTTCTCAAAGTACATTCCAAACCAAAAAAAATTTTAAAAAATTGTTAATACTATCCTTAGTACTTATGAAAATATTTTTTTTCAATTATCACGTTAATTTTGTAAAACTAATTTGTCAAATATCTCTAGATATAGATAGCCTATTGCTAGAATTGTCTTATGTTTAATTAAAATAAAAAAAAATATAATATTTAATAATATTAATTTTGCTGCAATGAGACACTCGTCACCAGCCCGCACAATAATAATCATTAATTTCTTATCTGGGTATTTATTATAAACTGTGTACGGGCGCGCGGCTGCGATAGAAAACCTGTTTTGACCCATGACAAATTATACAGGTATGTCAGAAACTCGTGATACGCATGTCAGTGACGTAAGCATTTCTCCAACATGTTGAGCAGTGGTGTGGTGGTGGAGTCTTCGTCGGCGGCGGCTATAGAGGCAGTGATGGCGGTGGACCAATGAGAACCGGAGAAATGCTTACGTCACACTACAGGACTGGACGGAGGGTGGATGCACGATTTGTTTCTAAGCCCGTAATATTTCTGACATACCTGTATAATTTGTCATGTTTTGGCGTATGATGCGGTACTGCCGTTATTGCGCGTGGGGTGGTGGTATGAACACCTAGTATCGAGCGCTGCTGCTGCCTATTAGCACATGACTAGCGTAATTAAACGTTTTTTTTTACCGAAAAACATGATTTTGTAATTCCAGGAATACGGCTTATTGAAGAGTTTTACGGTATAAATACCTATTAGGTACGAAAACTGTAGAGGTGAGTTTTTTCTAGAATCGTAAGAAGCCCGATTTTTCATATCTTGTTCCAATCGTCCAATATCGCATGGTAAATTAACACGTTTTTTAAAACTTTTTATCGATTAATTATTTAACTAGTTAATAAAAATATCGAAAATCGGGCTTCTTACGATTCTAGAAATAATTCTCCCCTACAATTTTTGTAATAAGTATTTATACTGTAAAACGCTTCAATAAGGCGTATTCCTGAAATTACGAAACCATGTTTTTAAGCCATATTTTGTCTACTAGTGCACTCTCTTAAATGATTCCGTAGCTATATTTTCAACAAATTTTATTAATATTAAGTATTTGAGTCTTTGGACATTTATGATTGCTCTTTCATTGGTGAAGCTATAGATGTATAGAATACTGCATTTCATTATGTGATATACATCACAGGCGCGCATCCAGAGCATAAATCTGGGAAGGGGGGCAACAACACACGTTTTTGAATAAATACCTTCATAGTCCACTTTTGTTATATCAGCCTTATTATTATCTGAAATTAAATTAAACCAATATTATAATTAAATAATACAACACAGCATTCTTTAATGTAGTTTTGTAACGTAACTGTCCTCTAATGCAGTTTTCAAGCGTTAACCTAGGAACCTAGTAGGATGGATATCAATGCACTAATGCGTCAGAGTTACTTAAATGTTGTATTTGAATAATATTTAACTACCATCCTGAAGCATTATTTATACTATTATTGTACTGATATAAATTAGCTTGGGATGAAATACAATAGCTGTTTGATGAATGGACATCGACAAATCATTATTTATCGTGTTTTTAGGTTGACACTGTAGTACGTAATTAATTTCGTATGCGGTATGGTTGTCTGAGTGCGAGGATTCATAAAATAAGTATACTTATAACTATTATACAGCTAAACACAAGGACTTGTGAGAGTTTGGAGTTTTTTACGACTCCAAAAACCACCCACAAATCGAGGGGGACACTCTGTTTGTGACCTACGAGCCGTACCACGTGTAAATCCGGAGATTTACGTCAGTTTATAATAATATAAAAGAAAATAATAGGGTGACACTACTAAATAATAAGAGTATGGCTCAAGGTAATCATGAGTTTTTATATTTTACAAATACAGTTTTAATAATATTGGCAATCATAAATAATAATAATTTTGTGTATCGCCTGGCAGCGAATGAATACAGATTTTAAAATAATATAATAATTTGGCACATGACAGATGCACAGAGTTGATAGCGCATGATTAGGTATAGGGAAACAGAAATAATAATAATTAGGAAATAAAAGAGCTTGTCGCAAGACATATTGTTTTGGTTAATAAAAGTTATTTCTTTTTCTCGTACAAAATATAATTATAACAGATGTCTTAGCCCACGGGAGGCGGCACATTACATGGCTCATAACTGCCCTCATAGGGTTGCCGGAGATGTTTGAGATAAAAAAAAAAAATAAAAATAATATAATAATAGTTGCCAGAGTGGCGTGATGCAAGCAACGACTGGGAGAACGGAAATAATAGGAGACACGCGTCTTATGACGCCTATAAATTGTATTTATACGGTGGTGGGGGGGGGGGGAAATAATGCGATAACAATTAAAAATGCTGATGACTATGATGTTGATTGTGGTTGATGGATTGATAGGCTGGTCGGGTTGGCCGCCAACACACACGTGGTTGGCATGGCCCATCTTCATCACACCAGGAACGTGGAAATTGCTGTTCCGTGGTTTTCCTGGGCACCCGATAGCCCGGTGACGTTGTCTTAGCCCATCATTTTAGAATTGTACTACAGCCTCGAAGTTGAACGTGACACAATGTCGGACGTATGGTGTGTACATCGGTCGGTGTGCACGAGGTTTTGTGTTGAAGCTCCGCAGTCATGTGATGTTACCGACGTCTGGTTTCATCAGAGGTGGTGAGAAAAGTGATTTTGATTTCCCGGCGAGCTTGTGTCTTGGGTATGGTCGGTGAATTTGTAGAGGCAGGAATCAGCAGTGCAGTAGATTATAGGATTTTTTGTACAATAATTAATTAATCCGGTTTGGAAATTACCTGCCAATACGTGGTGGTGGTCGCGACCGTTACGCCGACGGTGACAATGGGCAGCAGCTTCGGCGATAGGTCACCGGACACTACGTAGGGCGGAGGTCAGGGGACAGATGTTGCGTAACGTTATTGTTTATTTAATATTTTATACATGCGATAGCTTACTAATAATAATCATGCCGATCGTGGTACCAAAAAGGTATGCTCGTTGTAGATAGTACATTGGAAGGTATGCTTGGGGAAATATTTTTGATAATAATAACAATGGTTAAAATTTTGTGACGTTACAGACTGGAACCGGAACCGAAAGAACTGGTTCCTGTAGAAAATCTCAGATCCAGAACATTGGTTGGAACACATATTTTACAATGCTTAGAACCTAACAAGAACCGGAACCTATATTAATAAATAATAAATCTTCCAGTTCTTTTAGGTTCTTGTTAGTTCTAGGAAATAATTGAAAATTTTATTTAAATTGGGTTTTGATGTAAATAAATAATTATTTTTCATAGAAAGTTGGACGAAACATTGTGTTGTGGTAATGGTACTTAATTAATTGTTTTGAATCACCTCGAGTTGATCGAGTTGACCTTTTTTGTGTTGATCGATAATCTTCATTTCTCCAACTATAACGCCGATATCTTAACCTGTGCTTGAATTTTTTCCATTGCTGCAAGGTGTTTGCTCATGCTGGAGTAGAAAAACATAGTATCATCTGCGAAGATGTTAGTTTTGATTCCAGGATTTTATGGTATGTTATTGATATAATATATACTGAATAAAAGGTTCAACAGAAGCCCTGTGGGACTCCGGCTTTAAAACTTTGAGAGGAGGATGTGGATGTTCCTATTTAAACTGAAAAAGTTCGATCTGTTGAGACGACTTTGATCAGATTTGTCAGGTTGTAAGGTTACCCTTTGGTTGTACACTAAAAGGGTACCGACCACCAATAATCCGAGACCTGTTAGGTCGGTGAAACGTGGATTTTAAATATTGAGATACACATTGTAACTTATATGCAAATTATACTTTTATTGTACATTTTTGATAATATAATATGGACAGCACACGAAATATGTGTATTAGTAAATATACATCGTTGAATATCTGACACCTGTAGGGTCACCACTACATTGGCGTGGTTACAGCCACTGTTGTTTTGTTGTTGTTGTTGAAATATGTTGTTCGTCCACCCTCGGACTTTCGGGTGACGGTCCTGGCCGATACAATTGTTCTACTCCATGGCTGGGGACATTGCATACTTAATTTAAAACTACGTTGCACCAATGACCACGGTCAGGACGCGTAACGGCAACTGGCCGATCGGCAGCAACGCAATACCGTGGAGGCGGCCTTTCAGGTGTATATCGATATAATAAGAATACGATATGACATTTGTTTATCTTTTGCTGTATGTGTGCGGTCGGGTCTGAGTACGCCTTATGTCTCCGGACTTTATATTGTGACATATATATATATATATATACGAGCCATAATATATACCGGCTTCAGTTAGTACCACGGGGATAATTTAGTCACGTTACAAAGTAAACTGGTACGGTATATGTGAATAGTTTATACAGTATTCGATTGTACCAAACTTTATCAAACGCCTTTTTTAAATCAATAAAATGGCTGCTGTATTTCTTCTCGGTTGAAAGATATTACTAACTCGTCGATGAGTCAGTTGATTTGTTGTAGAGTGTTTTGAGCGGAAAGCATATTTTTCCGGTCGGATGAGAGAGGCAACGTGTGGCCTGAGATGTGTTAATATAAGAATTTCAAAACAGTTTTGCCATTGTGTAAAGTAGTAAGATGGGTCAATTGTTTGCTGTATCTGCTTTGTTTTTTCCCTGCTTTGGTATCATTAACATATTTGCGTGCTTCCATACAGTAGGAAACTGAGATAACGATATGCAGCTGTTGAAGATTTTTGTTAGATGTAGGACAGTGAAGTTCGATGCATACACAGAAGGGCTTTCTTCCTTGGTAGGGTTTGGTGGATCTTACTTCTATTGGAGTAATATTGGTTGAATTGCTTGGAGGATGTGTTGGGTGAGTGTTTGAAGGTTTTCGTTTAACATTTGGGGTACTTATGTTGATACCAGCTGGGCAGGTGAACTTAATTTCAAGCAAGTCAGCAAATATTTCAGTTTTGGATAGGTTAGAATCGAAGATAAGGCCATTTGGTTCAAGGAGGTGTTCTGTGGCCTCTCGTTTATGTGTTAAGATTTTGTCAGTTTTAGGGTCATTTGGCTCCATGTTTTCTTAGTAAGTTGTTCCAATATTCATCAGTTGAGCTCTAAGAATTTGACATGTGTGAATTTTCAGTCAGCGTTTTTCGTCAGGATTTCTGGTGATTTGCCATATTCACCGAAATCTTTTTTTCTTGGTTAGAGTGATTTGGATGGCTCGAGGTAGGTATTTTTGTGTGTCGTTTATACGTGTGGTGATCTTACCTTCGAATGCAGATTTGAAAAAGTTAGTTGTATTTACAGAAGCTTTTTCAAGTTCTGATACTGTACATATAATTTCATTTGGGTTGGTTACTGATTCATGGATGTTTACTGATAACATTTTTCAGTTTGTCAGAGTTATCGTTTAACATAGTTGAGGAAAAGATTGGTTAAATACGTCTAATATTATAGGTTTGTTTTCTGATGATTATTTAGATTTTCTAAGTCGAATTGCATGTTAGAAATTATCATTAAAGCTACATCAAGAACATATGACCTGTGGTTGTGGTTATCGGGGAAGTGAGTTGAGGTCAAAGGAGGTGTAACAAAATAATCATTTTTGCAGGGCTTGAAACCGTTTTTAAAACCGATTTCAGAAACCGTTATAAACCGTTTTAAAACCGAAACCGAAACCGTAATCAAAAACGAAACCGAAAAAAATTGGGTACCGGTATTATAATTTAAAACCGAAACCGAAATAAATTGGATACCGGTATTAAATTCAAAATCGAAACCGTAAAAAATTGGAAACCGGTATTAAATTCAAATCCGAAATCTGAAAAAATTGGAAACCGTTATTCTTTTTTTAACTGGCGTGTCTTTAAATACGTAAATTCTATTAATACGCATAATTAATAATCATAATAAAATTGAGATCATAATTAATTTTGTTGATAAACATTTCATTATTCGCAAAATTATTAGTTGCTTTATAAATAGTACCTAATGACATAAATTAAAGTTACTAGCAAATACTATATATGACAATTGACAATACGGAACAAAGAATGATAATTGTATAGACGACATAGCCCCCTGAAAATACTTTAGAAACCGGTATACAAAACCGAAACCAAAATCGAAATTTCTTAATACCGGTATTGCTAAGTTGAAACCGAAACCGAAACCGAAATTTCTTACTACCAGTATTGTTAAATTGAAACCGAAATTGTAAAATTTCAAAACTGGTATACAAAATCGAAACTGAAACCGAAATTTCCTAATACCGGTATTGAAAAATTGAAACCGAAATCGAAAAAATTAAAAACCGGTATACAAAATCGAAACCGAAACCGAAATTATTTCAATCGGTTTCAAGCCCTGCATTTTTGTCCATGTGGTTGAAAAGACTCATGCCACCTATGTTGGTGGTTTTTCTATGCCATATAGGGTGTTTGTCATTTAGGTCAACATCTACGATAACATATACCTTGTGTTTAGTAGGTTATCTAGATCCATGTGAAATAGGATTGTGCTGGGGCTTTTCTTTACGACACAGAGTTTGAGATCTCATCCGTTGTAGTGGATGTGAATTCAGTATTTACAATTGAGATAGTGTTGATTTATGATTAATTATAAGTGACAGAGAGTTTAATGAATATTTTTGTGCCTCCGTGGTTTCATTGCCCTGTTAAAATACGGTTATTAGAATAGGTATAAAAAATTGGAATGCAAAGTTTTTTCTTGAGGCTAAGATGAAATTCGTTTAAAAGAAGAATATCTATTTTGAGTTGATGAGTGAGTTGAATAAGTTCTTGGCACTTGTTCCCTATACCTTAACAGTTCAGTATAATAATATAAGAAGGGAGCTATTGGTGGTTTATAATAGAGATTATGTCTAAGATTTGTTTAATGTAATCAGATTTGGAAATGTTTCCATTTGTGTACCTTGGTAATGAGTTTTGAGAAAAACTCGTTTGGATCTTGCTGGATGGATTGTTTGGGAGTGTTATAATGACAATTGGTAGTTTTTGTCCGTCTTTTAGATATTGACAAATGGTTCGAATTTTTAATCATTTAAGTTATAATTCTGCTTTGACCATGTGTTCAGATAGGGATGTAGGAATACTTCGGAAGAGTACTTTGAGAGTGCGTTCTTAGCCAGAGAAAATTAGTGCAAGGGTATGTTATTATCTGAGAGATTGGATAGAGCTTACCAGAAGGTATCAATGTTAGTAAATCGTAAATTTATAACATTTTTAACGTGTTTTGCAGTAAGCTATTTGCCTGGAAACATGGGTCTGATGAGTTTGGAAGCTATGTTTATAACAATAAAGATAGGAGTAGTTTGTTTGTTTACTCGGTTGGGACTCGGCGTTTGTATCATGAGTGTTTTGAATTGTATTTTATATTGATTTTATATCATCAATATTGGAGTTTTAGCTACTACTTACAGAGTTAGATCTTGTGTGGATATCCATCGTCCGAGGTTAGAAAGTGTTCAGATCCTAAATTCAGGTGATTGGTGGTCTGAGTTTCAGCTAAAGTTGGGAGTAGTGGTGGTTGTGTTAATTTTAGTCTTTTGGGGGTGGATTTCGGTAGGATTCCATTTCATTTACGGTCATGGTGCGAGGATTTAATTGGGATGTCTAAGTATGCACAGTCGTGATCAGATGTAGCGATGTGGTAATAGGATTTATACTTACAGGTGATTTGTTTAACCTGATGATTTATGGTTGACTTAGGACCTACAATCACACACGTCTGCCCTGATGGGTGTTACTACAGTTAGGACGAATTACGTAGTAGGGACGTTGTGGTGAAACTTGTGCTTAAATGTTGAGCGTTTGTTGATAGAATACAGAGGTGGCTGTTTATTGAACGTTATTGATAATGGTGTGATCTGAATGACGTTTCCAAAGTGAACCGGTATGAATACCCGTTGCCATTGTTTCTTGAGTGTTGGTCGATCGGCACTTTTGATATGACGAGGAATTGTCTCATCATCACTATATGGTGACTAGTTTCACTGATGTTATTTTTGATTGTAATATTTCTGTTTCTGTCTGACATAGAAAAGCAGATTGTTTGTTGGTCATCTTTTCTATGCCAGACGTTTATGTTTAATTCGTTAAATTCCACTGTCTTGTTGTTCAATAACATTTTGATCTTGAGAGAGGCTGTTTTCGTTTGTATCGGGTTTCCCCGTAACAAATAGAAACCGGAACCGATTATTTATTTGTTTTCAAGAACCAAACCGGAACCAGAACAGAAAAATCTGAAAGGTTCTAGTTACTGGCCTCAATAGCTAATATAACTTGTCATCGTATAAAGAAATTATTATAAACGATTTTATATTTAAATAAACATTAAAATATTATGGTGTTTGTGGTAGACACTATAGGTGATATATTATAATATACTCATAGCTTTAAAATGTAAAAACCACAACTCAACATATTTGTTAGCTGGATATATTGCACCTTTTTGTAACTAATTAAATAATACAAAAAAATTATACGAATTACAGTTAGGAACAAAGAGTAAAGAGATTGAGATTAGTTAGCCAGGGGACAAGCGCACAAAGTACTATACTAAAAACTAAAACAAATTGAGATTGAGATACATATATGAATTATTTTTTTTTGTGTGAGAAAAGCTCCCAGGGTAGAAACAAAAATTCAAATTATTTATAAAATAATATACACGATTCACGAACGATTTATGAGAATTTTATGGATAAGAGAGTTCTGGAAGCACAACCGTGCAATGTTTTTGTGTGAAAAGGCTACTACAAAATAAAATACTAAATATATTTTTAATAATGAGGTCCATTTCCTCGGCCCCCCTACTTGAGAATTTCAGAAATCCGACAAAGCCAATCGTTTGTGCTCTGTTTGTGCCGTTTGTGCTCCCCTTCCAACCAGAGTTATACCGAGGGGGGCTGACGAAACGGGAGCCCCCCTACTTGAAATTTCTATTTCTATTTCTGATTTTCTGAATTTCTATTTCTGAAATTTTCAAGTGGGGATGGCTGAGGAAATGGACCTTTAATAATGAACAAAAAGAACAAATCAATAAATATTTGTTTGTGTTATGACAAAATATCCAAATAAGTAAAATATAAATATTTTAAATTTAAATTTAAGATGATAAAAGTCAATGCTTATAAATTATAATTTTGCCTAATATACTTCAAAAAAGTATGTAATATTATTAATTATTTGTTGATTATAATTAACTTACTTTTAAATCCAGCACAAATTAGAATCACTATTGAATTTTCAAAATAATTCAAACAAAATTATATAAAACTAAGTTTGAGTAGGTAGGTACCATACAAACTGAATAGTTTAATTGTTTATTAATCCCAAATGATTCAATCATTGGCCACCAAATCTTAGTAAACATTACACACGCAATTCTAAAGATACTTTTCTAATAGTTATAATAATTTATATACACGACAAGTTGATATTCCAGTGGAAAGCAACGGCAATTAAAAATAGATTCGGAATTTATTGATTTCGTGAAATTATAAATTGGGTTAATGGTCATTAATCTTAACTATAATTTGAAAATACCCAATTTAATAATATACTTGTTAATATTTTTCTTCTCCGGGTTTATCCAGCGACTAGGAGCATCTTGTCTCATAACCATTTCTATTACAATATATATCTAATCACAGAGTCTTCCAATTTGATCCACTTTCTAATGCAGGGATTCAAATCCATGGCAATTTGTGAAAAATTAATATTTAAATTATACCTAGATAATAGGTATATATTATTTTTATTTTTAAATAACAAGTAACACTACAATATTGGTACTTTTCAATATGGTTGACATATTTCAGAAAAAAATAGATTAGTAGATTTGTTTAAAACGTAGATAATATACTGACCACAATATAATGTTATTTATATATATTATATACATATAATATTTTTGTAATTTAATAGCACGCTTGAAAAAAAAATTGTAACATTTTTGGCTCGTATAGCAATAAAATAATTTGCCAACTCTGATCTAAAATACTTCCATTCCCGCCTTACTCTGTCTTCCCACCTCCTTTTTGGTTTTACCAGGTATCTTTCAGATTCTGATTCACAACAGCTCTTAGTAATGAGTTTCGTCTACTCATGCGTGTCCTACCCATTGGAATCTTTCTTTATGATAGGCTCTACAATGATATTTTCGTTGTAAATTGTTTCTAACTCTCTATTTTTCTTCACCATCTGCTCATCTTTTATTGGATCAAAAATCTTCCGTAATATTTTTCTTACTGGTATAAATAAATTATTATCATATTATTTACTAAGATTCCATTTGCTATCTTTTTTAGTATGAGTAAACAGTTCTTTATACCATACGTCCGTACCAATACTAATTAATTATTTGCAGTCTTGTAAAGTATTCGAATACAAGTATTTTTTTATGTATTTTTTAAGTATTTTGAATACTTTTTAAAAGTGTTTTTAACACAATTTAAATACTTGTATCAAAATACCATAAAGTCAGTTTTATTAATTTTAATTTATTATTTTTGTCAAAAAATTGACATCAATAAAAATAATATTGTTTTAGTAATAATATTGTTTTTGTATAGTAAAAGTAGGTAATAACAATGTTTAAAATTTATAAAATACCACATCAAATTTTATATGGTTTCTGTATTGGATTTTTTTATCGAAATTGATAATCTAATAATTTTAAAATAGTTCCATATTAATAGTTAATACCACTTTTTCACTTTTTATTTTATTTTTTTATTAAAATTTAATCTATATTAGTTGAAATATATCTGAATACAGAATGAAATATGTAAACATGTATTTATCTCTAAATAGTCAGACATGTTATAGTAGTTGTTAAAATGTATGGTATGTTATAGTAACATATTAGGAACCTATTATATTGGTGTACAATATACACATATATTATATAGCATACAATTTAAAAAAAAATTCTTGCATTTGTATTCAAATACTTTGTGAGTGTTTGTAAAATACATTTTATAATAGTATTTTAAAAGTATTTTTTACAAGACTGATTATTTGTTTACTAATAATTAATTAAAAATATTACTTTTACAAGAATCTATAAAAAAAAAAAAAAAACATTCATATTATTCAATCTTGTCTATTTACCATAATTATTTAAATATTATTAAAAATATTTAAGCATCTGTCTTATTTTATTGTATACGGCTAAACGGCTTCATTCAATTTTTAAGCAACTACCAACTCTGTAATACCAGAATTATTAATTTTTCTTCCAAAATCTTAAATAACACACTTTTTGAATCACCTCTAAGTGTTATACTGTAGACCACACATTATTTTTAACTATTATATATTATATTATGTTAAATTACTATAGAAATGGTATAAGTTATATTTGTATTTAGATTATCATAAAACAACAATAATTGTAATAATTGATTTTAATTTTAAATTAATTCTGAAGTATTATAATTTAAATCAGTGCTGATAAATATGGACAGAATAAAAACTATAACACAAATGTATAATCATTGTAAATCAATAAATTAATCCTTACTCTGTATTAAACCTTCATTTTTTAAAGTAGCTGTTCCAGGCATAACCCAAACAATAAGTAATATAAATGCAAGCGTTATTAAATATTGCTTAAAAAAAAACATTACTACAGGTATAAGAAATTAATAAAAAAATAATGAGAACGTTGAACAATAAATGAAATAAAATTGTACATCATGATTTCTTTTCTAGGCAACCTGTTTCCATACTATACTCCCTCAGCACAAAACAAACAATGTTCACAATACGTTGTTGACTTAAAAACAACTAATATAATATAAGAATATAACAAGAGCCTATACATATATATATATCAGTAAACGCCATATTATGCCATATTTTCTTCACTAAAATAATGTGTAGTTATTTTTTAAGAAAAATATTTAAGATAAAATTCAATATACCTAAGTCAAAATTACATATCTCCTTATTATATAATATTTTAATTGAAATAAATTATAGTTTAAAAAATTTCTTTTGTGTTGGTAAAATATTTACTAGGTTAATTATAGGTATTGTGCCTATAATATCGTATAATGTACTTATATCATATTTTGTAAAATTCTAATACCTAATTCATTGTTTTTTAATGGACAAAAAAAACAAATAAAAATATATTGTACCTATTATAAATTATTTATAGGAT
>NC_042494.1:139429639-139436834 GCF_005508785.2 Acyrthosiphon pisum
ATTATGATAATATGCAAATAACATAAATTCAACTTACTAGCTACCGCATTAATAATAACAATATCAATATAATATAAAATAATATCTCAGACGTATTTATCGTATATAATTATATATCATTGAATACAAATTTAATACCATCTATCACATTGACCCACTTGTAACCTACTATACAGCAGAGTGACACGCACTTAGGTTAGATATCTTTTTTTTTAATTTACCAGTAAAAAATAATACCATTTAATGAATCTCCTATAGTAATAAGTATTAACTATAACTAAATTGTATATGTATATTAATACTGAATACTATAACTCCTAGTTGAAAAAGTGGATGTCGCTCTGCCTTACAGTAGGTTATAAGTTGGTCGCTGTAATGGATGGTGTTAAATTTGAATTCAATGATATAAGACAGGGGTCGGCAATAGGCGGCCCGGGGGCCATGTCCGGCCCGCGGAAGGAAAAAATATGCATCACTCCCCCCACCCTTCATAACAAAAATTAAACTAAAATTGAAATCGATTTCATGAGGCGCTGAGACAATAATAACGGTTAATCATTATCTGTGTTGGTGTTGAACGTGCCGCAGTCACGGCTGCGGCCGAGTCGCTTGCATTCGCGTGTGTGTGTGTGATTTCAGAGGCGATCTATTTTTATGATTTATTAGGAAATTACGATAGCGTTCATCGTATAAAGCTGTTTATAATAATAGTCACGATAACAGAACACCATACATTGAACCTACTTCTTGAAACATTTAATAATATTATTTAGTTAAATTTAATTTTAATTTTTAAAAAACCAATACCGTTCAAGATTAACAGATCACCACCTTGAAAACACTTTACGTATCAGTTGTTCTCCAAGAGTACCAGATTTTAAAAAATTAGCCCAAGAAAAAAAATGTCATTTTGCTCATTAAATTTTGTTATTATTAGTATGAATGTATTATTACTTAATAAATAATTAAATATTAAATACTGTGTCTAAAAATGTGATTTTAATACAAAAATAAATACATTAATGATAAAATTATGTTTAAGATTTTTTTGGCCCTCGAAATTTTTTTTTTTTTTAAATATCTGGCCCGCCATATAAATTAATTGCCGACCCCTGATATAAGATCATTGTATAAGAAAAACTATTCTGAGCGAAAACGGTCAGTCAGTCTACTATGATGATATTAAAGTGACTAAACTACTAAAGTAATTTATAATATAACCTATTTACGTGGAACCTTGTTTTAAATTTTCAATCCTTAGCTATAAAAGTTGAACATCTTATAAATTTTTAACTGCAACGTAATTACTACATTTTAATTTTGATAATTTTGTCAAAATTCGAAATTTAAATGCTTATAAAAAAAAATGTGCTTTTGTATTTTTAATATTTTTCAACTGCTATTGTAACAATATATCAGGAGCCTTGCGTTAAATGTTCACGATTTTTACACAGCAAATACAATTTTATTGATATTTATAGAAAAAAAAAACTAAATAAAATGGAAAATGAAAATGTCCGTAAACATCTCAAAATAAGTCAAAATATTTGGAAAATGTTATGATGTATAGAAAATGTTAATATAAACATTAAGACCAAATTTCATGTATCTATGGTCATTTGTTTTAGAGTTGCGCTAATAACCAAAATCGATTTTCTCGAAAACAGATTTTTCGTATAAATTCCCATTTTTCCTTAATTTTTCATTTCTTTTTCACGTCGCTTTTAAAAACTATTAGAAAATTTTTACTTTTGACCCCTCAAAGTACCAACTAGATTCACTTTCCTATCAAATAAGATACTGTTGGCGAAAATCTTAGCATTTTTACTGTCCTAAAAGGTGATGATAGACACAAATATAAAAAATAAAAATAAAAAAAACACTCATCATTGTAAAATCAATACATTTATCGCTCCGTTCAGAATCTAAAATGTTAACTGTAATAGTCTATAACGCTATAATAATAAGAAGTTATGATCATTTCTATATTTTTCATATTTTTGAACTGAGGTATGAGCAACTCCTGAGGAGTTTTGTAATACATTTTCAAGCATTTTCACTCAAAAAAAAATAATATTGTATACATTTAAAAATAATTAACTAGGGGAATTAGATCATTGGTGTAGAGAATATGAAGATATAGGAATCAATGTACTACTTCAATCCACTCATCTAAGCTATACTCGTTTAAATTTCAACTTTTTTGTATGAAATACACCAAAAATATTCTGTTTCGTAAATTAAAATAAGCAAAGTTGATGATAATTTATTGATTCAATAACAACTTATATAATATGAAACAATAATTTGCCATACGTCGTAAACTCCATATGTATAGGTACTTTTAGGTTTTTTCTTACCAACTGAGTAAATAATTAATATGCAAAATTAAACACCTAGAAAATTCAAACATAAATACATAAATGAACAATTTGTCCACTTTGTTCGATCGACTTAAAAATACTTCTAAATATTTTCAAATGAATTTCTAATAATTACATTAGATAATTAAATACAAAAAATATCTGAAACATGTCGAAATACATAATTACCTATCACAATATTATATTATACCAATTTAATGTGGCATACGACAATCACTCTCCGGAGACCTAAGACAACTGCTTATTTATGGCAATGAAAACACCACTAACCCAAATTATTATCATATCGTCACCTAAGAACCATCATGGCCAATCTCAAAAAAATCAAATATGCGTTTTATATATCAATAGATTCATATTTTCGAGACACGTGAGACCAAGTGATTAGTTTTGATGTTTGACCGTTAGGTTCACTGTAAAAATTCCAAATGTCATCATGGCCTATCTAATATCGCTCGTTATTAGTGGTATCATGGCCTATCTAAATTTTTTTTTAGTGGTATCATAGGTGGTATCATGGCCTATCTAAGATTGTTATCAGTGGTATGTTATGTTATCATGGCCAATCTAAAAATATCGGAACTGCCAGCAATAATAGAGAGCCGTCAGCAGCCAATAATTCGATGAAATTAGTTTTACTATAATATTATAATTATTATTGACAATAAGATGAAACGTTTTAGAGTTATTTAATGTCAAAAGGTATACCAACATTTAAAATTCCTAACAAAAAAAACTGTTTTTTGTTCACCCTGAAAAGTTGGGAAAACTGAGATTGGCCATGATGGTTCTTAGGTGGCGATATACGTTTTGTATTGAGACTCGTTTATATAATGAATAATTTATGTATACCGATAAAAGTACTAAGTATCCGAGTTCTGAAATTTAAAGCTTAACCTGAACGTACAAAGACGTGTCTCTTATTTTAATGTTGACCTAAAACCAGGCTGGATATGTTTCATGTAGTGTATATAATTTTAGTATACAATATACATATTATTGTGTACGAATAGGTGTTTTTATAAAAATATGATTACAAGAGTTATTACATTTTATAGTTTCGATGTAGATGGTTTTGTTGCAAATAATGCACCATATGGCTGGTTTTGAACTTAAAAAAAAAACTTAACACTTGTTCATTTTTGTGTACATGGCAGGTTTCGAAATTGACTTTGCGATATAGCTGGTGTTATGGTTACAGGTCACTAGTGATGGGCGCAACCGACTAGTTTTGACTATCGATAGTCTATCGATAGTTTAAAAAACTACCGAGTGATTTTTCAATTGAATAGATATTATTATTCATCGATTGTTTTTAAAACCATCGAATGAATTCCTCGATAGTTTTCATTCGTTAGCGGAACTGACTAGTTTTAACTATCGATAGTTTAAAAAACTACCGAGTGATTTTTCAATTAAACAATCGAATGAATTCCTCGATAGTTTTCATTCGTTAGTGGAACCGACTAGTTTTGACTATCGATTGTCTATCGATAGTTTGAAAAACTACCGAGTGATTTTTTGATATTTATAAATAGATATTTTAAATATTATTAAGCATTGTATAGAATCGTATTATGTCATTATGGCTTATGAGAAGAAAATTGAGGGTTAGTATATTTTAGATAACTTTGTGATTGGTAAAATCTGAGGATTTAATAGTGTTATACACTTTTGCTGTGTGTGATTTGAATAGAGGGACAGTTAATATGCTAAAAGTTTAAAACACTATAAAAGTATACATTTTATCCAAACCAGTTGGCTAAAGATTTAACTAAAGAAAAGAAACAAAATATTATTTTTGTCGCAAATTACTACCATTTAACACCGTAAAATGTTTCCTCTTCAAATGGTCCAACAGATTAGTTGTACCATTAGATCGTTTATAGGAACTTTTACAGTGTTTACAAATGGCCACGTCAGGGGTATTTGGGTCCTTTAAAAAATGCTTCCAAACGATGGAACAATTTGCCTTTGGGATAGACATTTTAAAGACAAAAAAAAAAATTAAATAAACAACCTCGATAGTCGAATGTCGAATCTCGAATGACAACATCAAGGCTAAATAGTAAATAATACATAACCTAACCTAAAAAGTAAAAATGTTGATAGTTCGATTAGTTTTCAATAGTTCGATAGTTTCGATAGTCCGATAGTTTTTTGATAGTCCGATAGTTTTTCGATAGTTCGATAGTTTTTCGATAGTTCGATAGTTTCGATAGTTCGATAGTTTTTCGATAGTTTTATAAAACAACCGAGTAATTAGATAGTTTAAACTATCGAGTACTTCGATAGTTTTCACTCGGTTGCGCCCATCACTACAGGTCACATCTCCGTATAACATTTCCCCGTTACTGTTTCCCCGTTACCGTTTCCCCGTTACCGTTTCCCCGGCCGATTTTTACAGGGCTTTTAATACAGTGTGAACATTTAGAAAATACAAAAATAAACCAATTTTCAAAAAACTTACTTTTGACTGTTTTTGAAACTATATACGTCTCAATTATGTATTTCGAAATGTTTCTGATTAGTTTTTTGTTGTTGACTATCTAATGTTGATATTAATGGAAATTAATTTGGAAATATTAAGTAGTATAATATAATATCCTATAGAATTCGATCGAATTCGATCGAACAAAGTGGAAAAATTGAAAAAAAATGTGTTATTTTGCACTGCATTTTCACCATGTTTAATTTTGCACACCAATTATTTACTCAGGTGATATAAAAAAAAAACAATAGGTAATGCCGAATTATTGTTTCATATTATATGAGTTGTTACTGAATCAACAGCTAGCTTCTTTTTACGAAGCTTATTTTTTTTTTGAAACATTATTTTAATGCAAAAAAATTGAAATTTAACGAGTATAGTTATATGATTTTAAACTTTAGATACGTGGCACATTACTACACATCTATATGTATACCTGTATAATCTAATTCCCATACTTGATTATTTTTAAATGTATAATAATATTTTTTTTTGAGAGAGAGAAAATGTTTGAAATTGTTTGAAAATATATAAAAGACGAGAGAAACGCACCATTTTTGGAGTGGCGCATATGAATTTAATCAATATAACTAAAAACACACACGTACCTACGGTAATTCGCGAATGATACGAGTGCTTGGGGAATGGGCCTCAGGTGCCCATCAGGAGTTACTCAGTTTCTCATTTTCAGTTGAAAAAATAGACATAGACAGAATTTATTATTATAGCGTTTGTAGATTTATTATTAACGTTTTTACGAAATTCAAAAATTAGTTCATTGTTAAAAATTCATAAAACCTTTTATTTCTTATAGATAAAACAAGTTAGGAATGTTCACTCTGCGACTGTGCTAAGTTCCCGGTTTTTAAATGTATTTAATAAAACGCAATTAACTATAATTCCATGTACAAATTAAAAATGATTTTGTAACCTTAAAAAACTACTAAAAAAGTTTAATATATTTACGTAGACTGAATATAAACTTTTAAAAAAAATGTATTAGAACCAAGAGTAAGTATCGTGGTGTTCTCTGGTTAGTGCTAAATGATATTCAAATATTGTTGTAGTATAATAATATAAACTAGTTGTTAATTGAATAAAAAGGAATTATTAAAATTTAATTAAAATTTTAATACAATAATTAATTTAATTTTTATAAATTTTAATATTTGGTGACCATTTTAAAGTATGTGCAGTTTCTAAACATATGGATGAGTTGTATGACACCTTATATCCACGTTGTGTCCTTCCATTAGTTACTAGTCCATAGAAGTTACGACTCTTTATACAATATTACACTGTTATTTTTATTTATTTATTGCCAATTTATGGTTACGATTGTTGATTTTTATTTATTTGCCATCAAATAGCTGGCCATGTTATTATATTCTTTAGCAGCTAAAATAGCTTGCCATAATATCGATTACTATATTATTGATAAGACTTGGCAACTCTTAATCATTTTTACTTAGTATATCTTATTATTCTGTTGTGCTATTTTGATTTGTGTATTATACGCCACTATACACCAGAAACTCTGTTACCATTTTTTATTACTAGCTTAAGTGAATATACACACCCGCACACATACACACATTTATACACTAATACACATAATTTCACTACATTTAGCTCAACAGTAATTGCCCAGCGATCCCGACCGGTAATCGGAAAAAAAAGTCCCGGTAAAAAAAGTCCCACACTAGGAAAAAAAAGTACCGAAAAAAAAGTAAGTTGTGCTTTGTATTTTAGTGTGTAAGTGTAATGAATAAAATGCTTGTACATATTATATATTTGTCATCTACCATAATAAGTAATAAATAATAGAAAAAAAAGTTTACTGGGCAATTTACCAAAATACTTATTCTTATACTGCAGTTGTACACTTGTACAGTTGTACTTTGTACTTATTGTAGTGTGTAATGTATAGGTACTAGGTAGGTATAAATAAATTTGTTATCTACCATAATATAACTAGCATAAGCCATATATTTTGATCCTATATTAATTTGTACACTAGAAAATTCCCCATTTTCAAACATCAGACACAGTCAAGATATAGGTTAGGTAATAATGAGACGGTTGTCAGTCTTTTGGATGACATCGTATAATATCGTATCGTATCGTATCGTATCGTTTAAACGTTTGTTTTAAATTTTATATATATCGCAGTTTATAACAAGTTTAAAATTAAAAAATGGAGTTGGAGTTAATTAATTCTAACAAAAAATACCCTCAAGTTGCGCATAAAGGGATTTTTGTACAATTTCCACAAAGAATGCTGTAATTGTCTTCGTTGGAGGTGTCAAAAAACAGCTCT
>NC_042494.1:139436884-139444660 GCF_005508785.2 Acyrthosiphon pisum
AAAGGTGCTATCTAGATCGCTATCAAATAACAAAAGTGTAAATTTGATCGATTTAGCACCTTTTAGTTCTGGATAACTCCTTAAATAATGAACTTAAAAAGTTGGATGTGAGTTTGGATTATAGACCATTGACCAATAAACCCATTTATATCAAAAAGTGGATTTTCGAAAAAATCGATTTAGCACCTTTTGGTTCTGAGCCCACGTCATGACGATGGCAGGAAAGGTAGGACTGAATATAAACGATGAGAAAACGAGTTCTCGCGGTCGTTATCGCAACGTCATCGACGCCTCTATCGACGTCCTCGAGACTGTCTCTTTTATCGGACCGTCGTCAATGTCGCGCACTGATTATTACGACTGAATATATTATCTATGATATTAACTATTATTATATTGTACAAATAAAAGTGTCGTCGTTTCGTCAAACGTGTCTACCATTTATTAATCCAACCGTCCGTACCTACAAATGCCGCAGTCGGAAAAGGAGTAAGGTGAGTGCTAATTTTAATAAAAATAATTGTACGTAAAAACTAAACTAGTACATATCGGGTTAAAAGAACCTACAATAGGTGTTCTGATCTACCAGTTCCTAATAGTTTTATTCTAATTTTTATTTTAGATAAAATATTAAGGGATTATCCAATCTAAGGTAGATAATTTAAGGTAATTCATACGTAGCTAAGCTTGGTTTAGGCTATTTATAGATTGGAAAGTACAGATTAGCCAGAAATATCCCGAACAACGTTAATCTTATATCAATTAGGTAGATAATAGCAATTTAATTTAATTATCACAATGGTCAGTAAATGCATTGATGAGTTAAATATTGTTGAGATTAACCGGGAGTTATGTAAGTGTGGCATTTTGACCGGGGGTCCAAGGTGGATAGAATCTTAATACTTGAGGAGTTTATCCGAACCAAAGAAGTTATGGACCCAGGATCATTATGGTTTGGGGAAACTTACAGAAGAGCTGTCAGCCTAGGTAGTGGCAGAAAAAATATCGGAGGCTCAAAGTTAGGTGGATGAGGTCAACTCCGAAAAAAGTACTGGGCTTTTGCCTGACCATCGACACCCTCGTACACCAGCGATGATGTCTGATATAATTTGTAACGTCAGTGCATAATAAAGTTGTGACATTTTAAAAAGTGTTCGTTGTCATTTATTCTCCCAACCATCCGATACCTACAGTGATGATATGTTGCGAAGATAGACAATTTCAAAGAGGAAAATTTATGAATGTTGAGGGGCATATATTTAAGAGCGTTACACATTTTAAGTACTTGAGACATATACTAAGACAAATCAGTAACCTGAAAATAGAAATTAGTGTGAGAATACAAAAAGAAAGATGTGTTTTACATCATTTATGGTAAAGTACGACTTAAAATAACGGTACCATTTTCAGTTTTTAATTATAAGTATTATACAAGGATTATAAGAAATAATGTGTAAAAAAAGTTCTAAAAATTAAAAAAAGGCACACCAAACTCCGGGGGCGAATCGACTCAGATTTTCTACAAGCTTAATTTTTAAATCCCAGATTTTAATTCTCAAATTATCATCCCCTTTCATATCCTCTTTTGTTCTGTGAATTATTTGAGAAACAGTCCTATTATATCACGAATGATGAAATTAGCAAACGAGGTTCCGTCATTTCTATTGGGGGACTAAATAGGAACTTATGTAGTATTTATCACTATATTGTTGTTATAATTTATACTGTTACGTATTTTAGCTTTAAGATTAATATCTAAATTTGTATATTGCTCATTGCATTGAATAATAATAAAAAAATAAATAATAATATGTGCATTGAAGTTTTTAATTATATAGACATGTACGATTAATCTAATGTATTGTAGTATGAAATAAATTAAAAACAACTTACTAATATTCTCTAGAAATAAAATACTCGGTAGTAATTTATAAGTATAATTATAAAATAGATTTAATACGTTATGATTATATGGAAAAAATCTACAGATTTGTTTGAAAAGGTCTCAATAAATTTACAACATTTTCAGTGCAGTACCAACTCGTGAAATCGAATAGTTTTTTGTATCAAAAACAAAACAAATCTAAATTTGATCTTAATTATTTGTAAGTTGTATATTTAAACCGCATAGTCTTATTATAACCCTTTTTAAACCTGTGGCCTTATTGTCTCAATTTAATTTTACCATGTGGTCTAATTGTCACCTCGTTGGTCTTATTGTCACGAGGTCTTATTTTCACCTTGCCCTTTGTAACATACGAGTATAAGACTTTCAGAATAATTTTCCCAGTTCGTAAAATAAAATATAATATAATATGCTTAAGCCCCATACACTATGCTTAAATGCATTCCTAAAAATAAGAAGAGTTGAAACATATGTATTAGGAACATACGAATTTTAAAGAAGCATTTAAAATAATTTGGATTAATTAGGTTAAGAAAATTTTTTCCACTATCAATGGGCACTGAAAATGTTATCCAAATCACAATGGAAAACCAAATTATGAAAATATATTCATAGATATACACAGTGTAGTGGACATAATAACTATAAATTCGGGAAAAGTCACACTATCCCTTAATTTATAGCTTATAACCTCTATTTCTAAAGTGTTACATATTTGAAAATTGTATTTTCTATGATTTCCAATTGATTAAAAAACAATTTTAAAAAAAGAAAAATATTGCTAGTGTAAATTTATCAAGAAACTTTCAAACAAAATAAATTATAAAGATCAATAGAATAAAAAAACTAAAAAAATGATTCATACCATAAACTGTAATCAAAATTATAAAATAATAATTAATAACTTTATTATTCAGGTATCTTCAAATATTAAATCGAAGTCCTTGGAAGAGAAAAGTACTGCCAAATATTTATATAACGCAATCACATTTACGCCTAGCAGTACAGTTGATAATAATATTATATTCGTCAGTCAGTCGTTGTTCAAACGATGTGCCAACTTCTACCTAAGATTACATTGTATATTGAAATAAAAATGCGGGTAAGCGGATGTCACTCTGCTGGGAGCCTATTCTTCAAAATAGTAAACTGATATTCGTATATGAACCACTCTACTATTAGATATTCTATTACCAACTAAAACCATATTCTTGAACGCCAATAGAATAGTTGGTAATAGAACTGGTTGTGCATAAATATTATTCGAATGGTGCAGAACGGAAATGAACGTCGCAATGCCGTCCGTTCATTGGTCAATATTTGTATGTGCATGCGAAATTAGTGAAAATTGAAAATAATAATTTAATATTACACTCTTTTTTTGTAGCGACTTTTAGACGTTCTCAATGTCTGTCTCTCTTTTTGTGTTTTTTTTTTATTCTTTTTTTTGTACGATGATGAAGGGGTCGATCACATCGTCACAAAAAGAAGCTTTGGTAGAAATTATGGAAAACTACCCAAAATGCATAAAAACTAATAATTTCTACAATTTAAAAGTATTTCCATTTAAAATTATCTGCTGGAATAGCTGCTAACATTATACAATCATTAGAGATGACTCAAAAAATTATGATACTATATACGTGAGCAACACTTACAGCAAAATACATCAATAAAAAAGTTTTAGCACTGCAAGCTCAAACAAAGGCTAGATTTGACATCGAGACTATATCTATATCCAGCGTGTCTTCAATAAAATTACGTAAGTCAACTGATTCGGTCATTCATCACTTGCACGCATTACCAACATTGGATTACAATCCAATGTTGTGGGGGGGGGGGAATAGCCGATACATGAAATCAGCACGAAGCTGGATTCAAGTAAATTAACTGAATGTGGAATGGAAGCCCCCAAACTATCCTATAATATTATAGTAGGTAAAATTAATGCAATATGTAGTATAAAGTTCTTCTAATTAAAATCAAAAATAGTCATAACTTTTTTTATATACCAATTAATTCAAAGATGAAATTTGAATGTGGGTATACTCCATAAAAACCACAAACATTTAAAAGGGCAAACCCATGCAATATAATATTATTATGTAACTATTACATATTAAAAAGTAATTAATAATACGTACAGCTGGTATATGTTGCTGCAAATATTAATGTTAAATTGATTAGAATAAAGTAAAATAGATTATACTATGATAGGCATATATATATAATATATATTATGATCATGATTAAACATTAAATATAGATTTTTTGGGGAAAAAAGGTCTACGATATTTTAGATTCTGAGAAGAGCGAAAGAATTTATTGGTTTTACAATGATGTGTGTATTTTTTTTTCTGTCTGTCAGCAACATTTTGTATAGTAAACATTCTTCGATTTTTGAGATCAGCGTCTTTTCTGATAGAAATTTGAACCGAGTTGGTACTTTTAGGAGGTCAAAATTGAAAATTCAAAGTAGATTTAGAAAGCGTAGAGAAAAACAAAACAAAAATGAAAGAAAAGTGATCATTTTTACTCAAAACTAATTTTTGAGGGAATCGATTTTATTTTTTGGTGCAACTCAAAAATTAATAACCGTACACCATTGAATTTTTCACAAAATATTTATATTATCATTTCACATAAATGGTAACGTTTTCATAATATTTTTACTCTTTTCGGAATAATTATAGCTTTGAGAAATTTTTAGAAATTTGTAATTTTTTTTAAACTATTCTCGATAAAAACTTTTTCACTAAGTAAAAAACGTTGAAAATTTTATAAAAGATTCCATATAAGTTTCATAAATATGAGTTCAAAAAAATCAGAAATACAAAGTCATGATTTTTTTTTTATATGAAATTAAATTTCAAATTTCAGTTCTGTGTTGTCCGCCGTCGAGCACGCACGTTCACTATGGTACGTACCGTAGTGACGCACGCAATCACTATCAGTATTATTATTAATTATGTTCACATGCTAGCACGATAATACGCAGACCCGTCTGTAATGTCCCGCGCTACTACACAGAAGTCGTCAAAACGGAATTTGTCGTCCTCCTCTTCGTCAAATCTCGATACAAATCTAAAGAAAAACAAGTCTTATGTGACGCAAAATCAGTTCACTCCCCTCTCCGCGATTGACAACCTCCCCGAGGTATTTAGTCCCCCTCCCATCACAGGCTCTTTTTCAGCACAACATGAACCTAACACGTCACCATCAAACCACCTCGGTGATGAAAAAGACGAGGTTACGAGCTACCAGCACCACCAATTGTCTTAAGTAACGTTACTAACTACTCCTCGTTGAAAGCAGATTTAATATCTCTGGTGGGTACCGATGGCTTTACGGCTACCGGCAACGATTCCTCCCTAATTATCAAACTTCGTAATTGTGATGGTTACCATAAATTTCTCAATTATTGCAATGACTCGGATTTAGAAGGCCATACGTGGGCGAATCCGCCCATTCAAAGTGTTTATCCGCTATCTACATCCTACTTACCTGTTGAAGATATAGAGAGGGGCCTCCGGGATTTGGGCTTCTCAATCATAAGTGTGCTAAACGTCCACCACCGTGTTAGCAAACAGGCTCTATCACTATTTACCGTTGTCCTTGAAGCAATGGATTTTAACCGAAGCATCTTCCAATTATCCTCCCTACTAAACTCCAAAATAGCTGTCGAAAAACCGCGTCAATCCCGTTACCCTCCACAGTGCAAACAATGTCAGCGATACGGTAACACTTGCTCTTACTGTAGTAAAATACCACCCTGTGTCAAATGCGGCAGCAACCATAACACCGTGGACTGTGTCAAATCTCCGAAACTGCCTGCGAAGTGTGCGTTATGTTCTGGTGCACTTACCGCGAGCTATAAAGGTTGTCCTTCACTAACAAAATTGTTGAACACTTATCATAAAAAAGGCCACCTCAAGACCACGCCACCTGTACCACCATTAATGCCCTCAAAGGTGCCCTTGCCAGTCACAGTGGAGCCCCCGCCCGCGCACAACCGTTACAAAGGAAATTCCAGGGCCAAGACCTACGCAGAAGCAACTTCAAGCAACTCAAACAACTCTAACAACGAACCTATTTCAAATATTTTATCTCAGTTTGTTACGCAACTTAATTCCCTCATTACCCCATTAATTTTACTTTTATCCACACTCTTAAACTCATTACTATCTAAGAACACCGTCTCTCCTTAATTATATCTTCTCCGAATCCATTATCATAACCATTATTTTCACATCAAACCTTTTGTATATTTATCGTCTAATTACCACCAATTTATGTTGCTTATATGTATATTTTAATTTTAATTGGCTTATGTAATCACTATATGTAATTGTTGAACCGTAATAGTTATAAACTAAAAGTTCTTAAAAAAAAAAAAAAAAGCAGGAAAGTGGATGTCGCTCTGCTGTACAGTAGATTACAAATGGGTCATTGTATAATAGTTGTATTAGACTTGAATTCAATGATATAATATCATTGTATAAGAAAAACGATTCTGAGCGGAGACTCGCTGTTTGTCAGTCTGGATAGGTATTTTATATTTTGTTATTATTTATTTTATCATGTAAGTTGAATTAATATTAAATATTATGTTAAAATCGAAAAACTCCTTCTGGAAGAAATTTTGTATACAGGTCATAAAAATAAAAAAATAAAATAAAAATAAAAACCATTGTAAAAACAATAGCTTCCTCGCTCCGCTCAAAATCTAAAAAAAAGTTCAAATTTTGACAAGATTCAACAAAATATTAAACAATTTTCAGTTAGAAATTCATAAATGGTTTACTTTTCAAAGCTAACATTATAAATGTTGAAAGAAGACTCTTCCCAAATTTAGATACGTTAATCAAAACAAACAATTATACTGAAAAGCAACATTAATTTTTTATGAGAGTTTGAATTTACATTTTTATGATTTTGGATTTTCATAGGTAAATTAAAATTTTTCATGAATCAATTTTTGATATTTTGTTATAAATTAAAAACGAATGAACCTAGATACTTTAAATTTTTACCATATGTTAAAACAACCATTATCCATATATGGTAATATTTATAAACAATTTTGAAACTTGTTCAGCTATTAATAGCTGTACGCGCCGAGCCGTTGTGCATATCGCTTATCTGTGCGCCGGTGACCGTTGTCCACATTAACTCCCGTGCATCCATACCTCATACATTCTGTCTAATTACACATTATTATAATTATTAATGACTATATTTATTGTCTTTGTTTCTGTTGTGTCATTTGCTTATATGTCAAATGTCTTTGTAGATTGTTCATATTATCAGTGTTTTGTTTATAATCTTTTCTGTATCATATTTTGTCTTCGCTCTTATATGTTCGTTCGTACATTTTTGTTCTTTGCCTTTTCGGCACCCTTTTATTTTTTTCGTTGTCGTCGCCATTGCGGCACGATTATCGAGTAACTAAAACACTGTATCGTCGTGGGCTAATACAGCCACACATATTGCTGTTCAAAATAAATATACAATCCACCAACAGTACGTGAGTTCTTTTTTGTTTCTTATTATTATCTGCTCCTCACCAACGTGTGTGCGAGACAAACTATATTTACGTGTGCCATCACCACGTCATTCCTGCGAGACCGTCGACTCTTTGTCGATTGCTGATAGTCGTTGCGAGCCGCGTACGCGGTCTTCACGTATTGGTTCACCCAGTCCGCATAAGTCCGCCAGCATCCGGCGTGGTGTGTGTGAGGCCGCCCTGGTCCGCCAACTTGCTGCCCTGCTGCTGCGTAAGTCCGCCAGCACCCAACTGAGGGTGTGTGAGCCGCCACGGTCGTCCAGTCGCGCCATGCACCGACGAATTCATTCGCCTACTATACCTG
>NC_042494.1:139444710-139453060 GCF_005508785.2 Acyrthosiphon pisum
TGGCATATCCTGTATAAACTGCTTCCGTCCTTTTCAGAACATCCGTCTTTCCGCGCTCAGGTCGCCGGTCTACGTCGCAGGCCCAACACCAAGCTTGATAGGTTGCCTACCCACTCATCGTTGAGGGGCATCGTGATACCGAAAAATAAGTGGCCTATACACCACCCCCTTACGGTTATAAAGTGTCCCGTCCGATTGAACGACACTTCGTTCAGCTCCACGTAGCACTTTTGTACAAAACAATAGCCATGATTATTTTTTTAAATGTTGTAAATTATTATTTAGTTAGAAATTCATAAACATTTCTCTTTTCATAGCTAAGATAAGATATTTTAACAAAAGGGTTCTAACAAAATGTTCTACTTATAACAAAACAGTTTAGTTTAGCTTTAAGTAATAATATTTTTTTATGAGCGTTTGAATATATAATTTTTACGACTTTGTATATTTTTGAAGTAATTTATTGAATTCAATAAGACCTTAAATTATTTCCTTAGCTGGCTGATATAAAAAACATTTTAAGTGTCATGACTTTCATTAATTATTAACTCACTAATTGCCCACCTAATTCATATCAAACATTTGGGGTATTTATCACAGTAGCCATACGCGTGTTCGGCGCTACTGAGCTAGTCCTAGGCTCACGCTCCGTCTCTGCTCAGAATCGTTTTTCGTATCCAATGATTTATCATTGAATTCAAATATAACACATCCAAAATTACAGTGACATACTCGACAACTACTGTACAGTAGTGCAGTACCCACTTGTCCATCTTTTTATGAAATGTTATTCTAAATTTTAATAATTAATTTATTATACTAATTTTGGTACAAGAAAATCAAACAAATAAATAAAATATAATTACCAAAATCGCCTGTAAAAAAAAAATACATAATACAATTAGATACAATAATATTCATATTTTCTCTTCCTCTAATGAAAATGTATGAATTTTGTTGAACATCATAAATATTGACTGCATGTATTATTTTAGGTATACCTACTACCTACTATGTGCATCATCAATATAATTAACAATATATTTTTAAAAATCTATCCTTGTTATTTCATGTGCTTCACATTTGAAGGGTATTTAATTTACAATCTACAGCGGGATAGTCGAATTTCATTTGGGTTCAAACAAGGTAATGATTGAACTTTCCTCTAGGGTAAATAACAGGGAGTGTTCGAACTACACTCGTTCAAAAAAAGGAGTTAAAATTTCAGGTCACTATGGACGTCCACTATTATTATTATCTATAATAATATTTTTCGATTTAAAAAAATAATTACTATAAAAAGTGATGAAAATGAAAAAAAAATTTATAATATTTGATGATTTAAAAAAAGAATAAAAAAATGATATATAAATTATTACTAATTTAATTATCAAAATTTGTTTAAAAAAAAAGTTATAATAATGACAATAATAATATTTAATGATTTAATATATGTATAATGTATATATAATAATATTATTGTTCACACACACGGTCTCGAAGATAACGCACACCACTTCCATCCCGTCAACCTCACGATTATCATATCGTATTGTCATTGTAATAACATGATACCCCATCCCAAAACAGCCACCTATCGGACTGTATTTATAACGGTCAATAGTGCAATAGTCAGAGTATTCCGGCATTGCACTGATCATATATCTGTCGCAGTTTATGGGGAAAGAGTCGGAGTATTCTGGCATTACACCTACTGTCATACCGTTTGATAGGTTTCAATCCCCCGTCGTGCGCACTTTTACTTCGTACCCCGATTATCAGTAAAAACCAGTGTCTTTTTGTTTTTTGTTTTGTTTTTAATAAAATATATAATTCGTCATTACGGCATAAAGCTCGTTTTTTTTTTCTCAATTATTAATACAATAATTCCATTACGCTACAATTATAAAAAATTAAAAATTAAATGTTAAGCCTTAAATGCTACATGTCTTGGTAATAATTATAGCAACAAACGTCGTCCGCTTAGAGTAAATCTACCTGATATTAAATGTGTTAGTCAGATTCTTAAAGAAAAGTCTAAACTCCGTTATATCGAAACGCTGAAACATCTAAACATCGATATTGATAAAAATAAACTTCAACAAGAACAATTCAAAACTATCTGGAACATGCTGTCAGAAAGAAAAAGTCGCGGTGAAACTAACATTCGAATCGGTTACATTCGGGACCAACCAAAAATAATTAAAAAAAACTGAACAATACACACCCGTCCAATATCAATGAAGCTTCAACACCGTTTGTATTTAACTATAATTGTAATTTTAATTCTAACCTTAACAATAAGTTAGTTGATAATTATATTAATTTCGTTGGTTACTACCAAAATGTTCGTGGTTTACGTAAAAAATTAGATATTTTGCGTTGTAATTGTTCTCTGTTTGATTTTGACTATTGTATATTAACTGAAACATGGTTCACTCCAAATTTTTGTGACACAGAGTTAGGTTTAACTGATTATCAACTGTTTCGCTTTGATAGGAATGAAAATACTAGTCCCCACCATAGAGGTGGTGGTATTCTTATCGCAATTAATAACTTATATAGGTACCGCTTGTATAGTGCTATCTGTGCCGATAATTAACAATGTCGAACAACTTATCATTTTAGTATCCGTTGGTAATAAAAATGTCATTATTGGTGGCGTTTACATTCCCCCATCCAGTGCCTCTGATATGTACGACTGTCATCCAGTCATTAGAACTGTTTCGTATGAATTACGCCGTTTGCAAGTTTATTATTGCCGGCGACTTCAACTTATCATCAGCGCGTTACGAAATCAATTCTAAATCGGGTAGGTATTACTGTTGAAATATACAATTAATATTAGTAGTCAGCCTTGACACGTGTGTACAATTTAGTATCTAGTTATACGAGCGTAAGACTCACTCTCTATACGGATGTAACATGACCGCGTGTATGCATATATATAGGGCCTTTGAAGTATGTAAGAATCACTTGCACAGTCACATTAAATTGTCCAGTTGTACGTTATTGTATATTATACTTATACATAATCATATTGTCGTGTTGTTATTCATTTATATTAATACTAAAATCATTAGTCTGTCAAGCTTCACTTTCAACAGTATTAATAATAAGTATTAGCAATATAAATATAATATAAAATATCCACACTGACAAACCGTCACCGATCACAATCGTTTTTCGTATACAATAATATTATATCATTCAATTCAAATTTAATACCATCCATTATACATACCCACTTGTAACCTTCTGTACAGTAGAGTGACAACCACTTACCCACCTTTTTTTATGTTGTTTTTCCAGTACTCTTGAAAACAATTGGGAATTTTAAATTTTAACCTCCCAAATGCAACATCTAGATTCATTTTCCCATCAAACGAGATACTGTTGAAGAAATTTGAAGAAGATCTACAGCCCCAAACGGTGATGACAGACAGACAAACAAAAAAAAAACACACATTATTGTAAATTTAATACATTGATCACTCCACTCAGAATCTAAAATATTACTTAACAAATAATATTATTATCTTCTAAAGTTTCTGATTTTTAATTTCCTAATTTATCTACGAATTGACATTCAAACTAATGTACAAAATAATTAATATTATAGAAAAAGCCGATAAAATGGCGACTGAAGCGGTGACATCCACAACCTCTACCATCAGAAATAAAATCCCAAAGTAAATATCTCACGTATGAAGCCCATAAACGGATAATTAAAACATGGCAAAATCACTGGGCTTCAATACCCGCCAGCAACAAACTCAGAAACATCAAAAAAACTGTGTCCAAATGGGTGTATCCAGAGAACGCATCAAGGCGTGAACAAACAATTATAAACAGATCCAGAATAGGCTATTATTCCCATATCACTCACTCATACTTGATAACCAAAGAATCCCCCCCTCGTGTGACACATGTAAAACTACCATCACAATGGCACACATCATTATGGACTGCCCCAAATTCTCAACCGCACGATTTCTTCTCAATAATCCAAGGACACTCGAAGAAGCCCTCAGTCAACATAACTCCGGCAACATTTTTAAATTTTTAAAAAAAAATAGATTTAGATAAAAAAACTGTAAATATTATAATATTCTACATTGTATTCCTATAATAATAAGATAATCTCAACTTTTATATTGTAAAACCTTAACTTTTTATAATTATAGGCTAATAATCTTTGGAATTGAAGCCTTTGTGTTAATAAAAAAAAAAAAAAATTAATATTATACCTAATATTACTATCTTAAAATACCACACAGTATACTCAAGACAAAAACAAAAATATACGTACAAACAGGTTCTACAAAAA
This sequence comes from Acyrthosiphon pisum, assembly GCF_005508785.2. Classification (NCBI taxonomy): domain Eukaryota; kingdom Metazoa; phylum Arthropoda; class Insecta; order Hemiptera; family Aphididae; genus Acyrthosiphon; species Acyrthosiphon pisum. The sequence goes on from NC_042494.1 coordinate 139,449,041, forward strand.
ATTATAATAACAATTAATAAGTTGTTAATAAAAACTATATAAAACTTAATTTGACATTTAAATGGAAGGATATTTATTTTAAAAATTAATAATTAATAGCTAAATTCTGCAAGTAAAAAAAAATTAAAATCACTATTATAATTCATCAATTGGACATAGTACGATGTACATTGTTTGTCGCTAAAGGTTACCCATGTGATATTTATTTATACCTAGGTACATTATGTGATTTGGAAAAAACATATTTCAAATAAATACAAAATAAGGGGCCACTTTCTTATTTTCAAAATTATTGGAAATTAAATAGTAAAAAGACGACGGGTATTTGAGTTTATTTTAGTATAATTTGGATCATCATTATTGTGTAAATACAGTGATTACTATAATAATAATATATTATGAGCAATATATCAAATAATTTTATACTTTAATACGTAAGTTCGCAATACAATATAAAATACAAAATACGTACTCGTTAATGAATCTAAATAAAAACAGATTTATGCATGAATAATTTTTATATAAATTGGCTTTAACCGGGTAACATAATTATAAGAATTTAAATTACGTACTATTATCATCAATAAAACATTAAAAATAATATTTAGTTGTCAACATAATAACTATCTATCCACAACAAAATATAGGTATATTATTATAGGATTAAGATTCTATTTTTTGATTCAGATCAATAAATTATTACATGACCAATTTACAAGTTAATTATTATTGCAACTAATATCTACTATTGAAATATAGTTTACTATATTTCTATATTTATATTTGTACTACCATTAGTATTATATTAGATAAGATTGATTACTCCTAACCTAACAACTGACAAAGATGATACTATCTCACTGTTTTGGCGGTTGTATCTATACCCACTGTGCAATAATGTGTACCTACTATAAACATACAAGGTATGTTTCCATACAACATGCAACATCAATTTGCATGTTGAATTTGCGTTTATGTGATGTCCCTGATACTGCTAATGTCCGTTGTTTGCAACCTAATCATCAACGTTTTAAATCTGTTAATTTCTAACATACCTGCAACTGCAATATAGTTTTTATAACAAAAAGTTATATTTGGGTTACATTGTAAACATAGTTAGGACGTCATATTGAAACAATGAATAAACCTCTGTACTAATAATTGGAAAACAAAAATAATAAAATATCTTAACCCATATGCGGGTATCGAACTTCGAACAGGACGTACACCTATCTAAACGGGGCCCTATATCCTACGCGTTACTACCTATCGGCTATTCTAATCTTATTAACAATAAGTGAATAATGGACGATATTTAAAGCGAATGGAAATCGGTGATTTTCTGTCTTTACTATCACACGAGTACATTATGTATCAAGTATGAGTATGACTATAGTCACTATCCTGTTATAACAATATTTTATTAATCTACCTTTATATCTTGATACAAGTCAGTATCTATAATCACTACTATTATTGTAATTAATGTTATTTTTATTATTTATAGAAATCCGAAAATAAAATAATTATGTTTTAAAATGCTTTATTGCTAATTAGTAGAGTCCGGATTTATATTCTGTTAAAACGTTTGAAATATGATGTTTATATGCAGCTGAAATTTATGAAATATTCCTAAAAATATTCTTAATATTCTCAAAATATTATGAAAAATATTGATAATACTAACTAATAAGTAATAACTAATAAAGTAATAAACTAATAAGCAAAAAATATAAATAATATTTTAAAACTTTATTATTTGTTATTTAGTTAAATTAAACATGCAATATGATAATTTTATTAATTATGATTATGAATTTATAATTTATTATTATTTATATAATTATTAATTAGTAGTATACTAATATTACATGTAATACATTAACATATAAAAAAAATTATACAATATTTTTAAAGGAATATACCATAATATATTTTTCCAAATTTTCCGGAGTAAAGTTAGTACTGTGGTCCTTGATTACTGTCTTATATATGCTGAATGATCTCTCAACATCGACAGACGTTGTAGTAGGTAGCATTTTTCAGGTCTGTGGCTATACTAGGAGATAAATCTTGAGGAAGTGTCACATTGTTGTCCCCAGTTAAAACATTTACAGTTTGTATCATTAATTTAAATCCTTTATTTTTTTGCTGAAGCTGTAGCATTTTATTTTTATTTCAGAACCTTTGGTGCCAGGTATACCTATACTTTGCATACTTGAAATAACATTTTGTACCATTTCAACCGACTCAATTAATGGTAAATTTGATTTTTCTAAATTTTTTATCGTTTGAACAAGAACGAAATAATGCGATTTTAGAAATATTAAATCATTCTGTACCGAGACCTAGGAAAATAAATCTGTAAATTTTTCTATGCTTATTGCTGAATCGTTTTCGAGTTTTTCTAACACTTCTTTTAAACCATTAAAATGATTATATATGAAAAATGCGGACTCCAGCCATGTTCCCCATCTTGTCAATACAGGGGCAGGGGGTAATGGCACGCTGGGCAAAATGTCTTTATAAATTCCAATACACGAAGGAGCTATTAAAAGCACTTTTACTGCATTTTGTAAATTTAATGTGGGTTATTTCCAAAGTCAAAAGGCAGTAACTCCTATAATATGTTTAAAAGTGGTAAAAAAACATACAAACAATAAAGAGAGTACAAAAAAAATATCAACAAATAACTTGAACATCTATTAAAATTTAAAAATGATTTAAATAATATAAATAAGATAAACAAGATAAAAAAAATCATTAAAAAATAATAACTTCAGCGTCAAAAATTAAAAAAAACCTTTAAATACGATTTCTCAACATTTCACTTTTTGGAGTTACGCACTTCCTAATAGACATAATAAACCTTGTTATTGTAACATTTATGGCGTGATTTTCAATTTGTGAATAACAACGATGTTGATATTATTGCACAATATGATGTTACTTTGTATACAATATTAAATTATATTCAACATCTTTAATATACCATTTTATTTAATCATAGGTAAATACCTATCCATTTTTAACAAATTAAATACCAATATAAGTAAAGCTTAAAACATTTTTTATACAATATATAGTGTAGGCACTTTTAATGATTATAATATAGGATATTAGTTATTAAAAATCATATGATAATATCGTGCATCGACCTACATCAAAGAGATTATAGTATATACATAATTTTCAAATAAAAGAGTTCAGTGATACACTCTTATACCAATCCAAAAGTATTTAGTTGTAGAATCGAAATTACCATATAAAATACTTCTAGCTTTTATTAACACCAAATTAAACCCCGAAGTACTCGTATAGAACAGTTCTCCTTCCTTTATGTTTATTCAACTAAAAATTGTGCCCATCTGATAATTTTTTCCATCTATTATTTATATTCTACCATAAAATGCTTCGACATTCGAGTTTAAGGTCAGTTTTTAGTAGGAAATTGGATCTAATTTGTAATTTTGTGACGTAATACAAGTAAATTATCAGAATTTTTAAACATATTCAGGATAAAAAAAAAATTAAAAGTAAAACCCCTGATTTTTAATCAAAACCAGTTTTCAACCAAATCAATTTATTTTTATACGCAATTCAAAATTAAATGTCCATAGTTACTTGAAATTTTTACCGAATATTTATATTAGAAATTACCAGATATAATGTAATTTACATTATCGCATATGACAAAATATTTTGGTTTTTTTTGTGCTTTTTAAAGATATTATAATTTTTTTTAGATTTAAGTAGGTATAACATAAAATAACATTATGTTAAAGAAATGCAACAAGTAGAACAAGGTTCCTCTTAACTTGCTGTTTTAATTAATATCAAAAATACAGTCATAATTTTTTTTTAGATGTATCCGTTTAAAAATAAAATTTGAACGAACTTCATCAAAACCACAAACATTTAAAAGACCATTTATCCTTGCAAAATAATATTATTATGTTACTATTACATTTTAAAAATTAACAAATAATACGTACCATTTATATATTTTACTGCAAATTA
>NC_042494.1:139464308-139465335 GCF_005508785.2 Acyrthosiphon pisum
ATAGGGTACAAAAAAAAAGAGGAAACCCTTTATGGGACACCATTTTTTTGCAACTTTTCTTTTTGAAACTGATGGTGAAGTCAGAATTGACGCTCCGGCATAGTTTCAAACATGACCAAATAGATTTTTGTCATGGTTTCAAAGTTAGTATATTATTATAAAGAGTAGGGAAAATGATAAGAGTGGATAGACGGTGCCACGGTGGTTACCCTGTGGACTGTGCCTATGACCAACTTAAGGTGGTGTTGCAACTTACAAGTCGAGGGATATTTTCGATTTTTTTGTCTGAGCGCAGCGCAGCGAGCGAGTGGCAACGCGGGCATTACTAGCGTCTAATGTTTCTTTTTAAATCTAAGATTTTAAAATGTAATACAAGATTCCTTATAAGATTATCTACCTTTATCAAACAAAAAATATCTATAAGAAAGTCAAATTAAATTTTATGATCGTTTGAAATTCAAATTTTTACAACATTGGATATACACTCGATTTCTTACGTAATGATTTTCTTATTTTGTTGTAATTAAAAAACGAGTGACTGTAGAAACTTGAAAATTTCACTGAATGCTTATATTAGCATTTTCTATATACAATAAAATTTTGAAAATAATTTGACTCTTTTTGAGCTGTTTACGGACATGGTCAGTTTTAAATTTTTTTAGTTTTTTTTTCTATAAATATCAATAATGTTTTATCTGTTGGGCCAAAAAGTGTAAAAATGTAATACAAAGCTCCTGATATATTGTTACAATAACAGTTGAAAAACATTAAAAATACATAGGCACAATTTTTTTTTATAAGCATTTAAATTAATATTATTAATATTATTCGTGGGTATACTTGAAACTTCTATAAAATATACTATTATATATTTATGATAGTATCGTGATTTGTTGTTGATGTATAACGCGTTATAAGTACCTAACAAGGTGTATCATCAATACACCTTGGTACCTATAGATATTGTGATATGATTAATTTGGAATTTATTATAGATAAATTTTTTTTAATACCATAGACTATATAA
>NC_042494.1:139465435-139466461 GCF_005508785.2 Acyrthosiphon pisum
ATTTATTATAGGTACCTATTATAGGTCAATTTTTTTTTAATACCATAGATAAGTATATATTATATGTCTAATACATAGACTGATATACCGTCTCCGCTCAGAATCGTTTTTCTTATACAGTGATATTATATCATTGAATTCAAATTTAATACTGTCCATTATACAGTGACCCACTTCTAACCTACTGTACAGCAGAGCGACATCCACTTACCCACCTTTTTTTACTATGATGAGCCCCCTCACATCTTAAACTTATGTCTATGCGCAGTACTTAGAGGTGTAAAAGCTGGAAAACAATTGTAGGTACCACATATGGCACATTAGTTGAGCTCTGACTGTGATTCAATTGTCTTGAATGCAAACATGACTTCATAAATAAATAAAAATGTACTAACAAAATTAAAAAATTTAACCAAACTGATAGTACTTTATACATTATAGGTGTTACAATCTCCTACATAGATTATAAAAACAGTTATTATAAAATATACCATTACATTTTCTTATAATTGGATATGGTAACAACTTTGAACTCTGTTTTATTTTATTTGGCAAACAATTAAACAATTTGTTATATTACATTAATAACTGTTTATTTTATGATGTAGAGAAATTAATTTTCTATACATTTTGGTACATACTTGGTTTATTAGATTGATGTCACATAACATAGATAGGTTCCTACAAGTTAATTATAAACTATAATCCAAATATATCAAACTGATAACAAAAAAGTCATATTGTGTATTAATTGACAATCAATTAATAATTTGTTAACACTTCAACAAGAATATTGTATTGAATTGTTGTCATATTAAACTAAAATGTTATGTTTCTGTTCTCTCTGTAACTTAAACTTTAAGTTGTTACTTGTCAGTGTTTATAGCATCTTAATATTTTCATTAAGTAGGTATTTTTAAGTTGTGGTTGTTTGTATTCTTGTTAGGTAGGTATTTAACTTGGTCGTATTTGTCTGTTTCTGTTTTCTGCTTTTCTAAATAATCATTTATATTGTATTGAGTATTC
>NC_042494.1:139486756-139487564 GCF_005508785.2 Acyrthosiphon pisum
TACCAGTTGTATTTTTGCCATTATTTTCAACTATTTAATTTCCAATAATTGTGAAAATAAGAATGTCGCTCCTTATTTTGTATTTATTTGAAATATATGTTTTTTTTTCAAATCACACAATATATACATATAAAATATATATCACATTATCACATTACCTTTAGTGACTAACAATGCATATTTTTAGGTCCAATTTATAAATTATAATAATGATATGAAATTTTTTTACATGAAACGTATTTAAAACAAAGCTATGAATTATTAATTTTTAAAATAAATGTTCCCCTGCTGAAATGTTGAATTAAGTTCTATATAGTTATTATTAATAACTTATTTATTGGTATTATAATTTTTTGTAGAGGCATATGGTACGCATATTTTTTTTTATTATTCTGTGTGACAAATTAAATACTGTTAATACCTTATATCCTGTATCTAAGGAATGTCTATTCAAAAAATATTCTTAAATATTTAAATGTGATGATATAACAATGCTAACGAATGACGTTTGCCATTTAACACTTTAAATTGTTGCTCTATAATATTATAAAGTATAACTTATGTTCGCGCCAAGTTATTAGCGCATCGCGGTGTGCAGTTTTACGTACGGCGACGACGACCTACTCCTATCTGTTCCCTCTTCAGCCATTCACCTCTCTGTCTGTTAATTGCGAATTATTATTATCGTTGCGTTGTGCCTTATTATATATCTTTTTTTCTCTCCTCTCCGCTATTGCAGCGGCAACACGTATTATTACTTTTATTCTTTTTCGGTGTTTTTAGTTGTTTGGTACACACACCAGCAAAT
>NC_042494.1:139490050-139490691 GCF_005508785.2 Acyrthosiphon pisum
TCTATCTTTTTTGTAAGGGGGCGACTTTACACTAAGATTACTTAAAAACATAAATAACAATATTTCGCGTTTATGTGTTTTGTCTATGCTGCACGTGGGCTAGAGAGAGAAAACAAATAGTGCGTTGACATCCTCTTTTAACATTCTCATTTTCAGCAAAAACTAAAGGCAGTACGTATAGTTTCTTAATTTTTTTAAATGTACCAGGTACATAATAGTATTATATTGCACGAAGTTGGTCTCTTAAATGTTTGTAGTATTGATGGAATTCATTCAAATTAATTTAGTAAAAAAAAAATAATGCATTATTTTTGATATTAAGTAAGACAGTAACTTAAGAAGAATCGTATACTACATATTCCGTTACTTTTACCTAATGTAATATTATAACTTATGAATATCTCTTTTGACGCTATACTAGTTTGGGGGGGGGGGGGCTTCCAATCCCTATTCAGTAATTTACTTGAACCCAGCTTCGTGGTGATTTATTTACATGTATCGGCATTTGCATTACTTATATTATTATTGATTTCATATTATAACTAGTTGTTATAGATCAATTTAAAGCATTGAGTAACAATTTATAAAAATCTGCTAGACTTTTTTTCCACAAAAATTCTAGATTAATCTTTAATAATTAT
>NC_042494.1:139490791-139491446 GCF_005508785.2 Acyrthosiphon pisum
ATTATATTATATACATTATTATGATTGCGCATCATCAGAAAGAAACATAGCTAATAATAGTACCTATGCATTGTTATTAAGATATCCACTTGTTTTGTACAGTATGAATGGCATTTTAAATTGTTATCAGTTCATATTTATACTTAATGTACCGAATAAGACAAAAATGATGATCTTATAGCATTTGTAATTAATTTACTCTTTTTGAGGGGATCAAGAAAAAAAAAATTGTTATTGAACACATGTATGTTTTCTAAATTATTTATTATTATGATATTTACTTAAATATTTACTACAGTGATACAAAGATACAAAACAAATATTGTCAATGTTAATATATTATATTTAATTTAATTAATTGCAATGTACAGCAGAAATAATCTAATAATTGAAGACAAATCACAATAAAAATCAACTAAAAGAAATAAATACAACTTTTAAATGGTGTTTAAAACAAAACAAAATACTATTTTACTGAGCAATGTCAATAATATAAATATTGCAATTATAATAGTATATACAGTCACAGTAGTAATAAATAATAGTAATAAAATTTAGTCAAATCTCAACCATTAATGCAATATAAATTAATCAAGTAGTCCAAGTATATACAGTGTACAAAATATTATAAATATTGTGAGTACAGTGAAATTTA
>NC_042494.1:139491496-139501736 GCF_005508785.2 Acyrthosiphon pisum
AAGCATGTGTTTCAAACAAAAACTAAGGCTCGATTTCTTCGCAAATGTATAGGTATTATTATTATAATAAGAGATATTTGATTATTAATCTTAAATACGAACCGCGTTGGACGTGTTAAAAAACAATATGATGTATCTAATGTATACTCATTCTAAAAAAAGTGTATAGTAAAACACTTATATTATTATAATAATTTATTAATTGATTATTTTTTTGTTTTTAACACGTTCACCGCCGATCGTATTTATCAAATAATATTATAATGTATTTTGTTATACCATATAAATTTGCGAAGGAAACCCTGGTTTAGTTTTAGTGTGCACCACATGCTTTTTGTTAAACGAATTTTAATATTTTATAATATCATCAACCAATCAATTGGTTTTTGACAACTTTCTTTATTTGTTTTTATAGAATGAGCAATATCTACAATATAAGCGGTAGCTGCCGCGTGTATATTGAAAGCCGGGAAAGCCGCGCCCGACGTAAGCATAAATTTGGTTAATATATAACTAGAAACGATTAAAATGATATCTACTCGTTTCAGAATGTTACAACTGTGGCAAAGATGGGCACCTCTCCCGTGATTGCGGTGAGTGTTTACTTTATATATTCCTTCATAACAGTCTTAATATTATGTATATAATTGTAATTTATATTGTAGCCAAGCCCAGAGGAACAGGTGGAGGCGTCGGTGGCAGTGGTCGTGGGCGGCGGGGAGGTGGCCGTGGTAACGGTGGCGGTGGTAACGGTGGCGGCGGCGGCGGCGGCGGCGGCGGCGGTCGTGGTCGCGATGGCGGTGGTGGCGCCGGTGGTCGTGGTCGTGATGGAGGAAGGCGGCGGGGAGGTGGCATAGAAGGAAATGTTTCGAGGCCCCTCTCCAGATCCCGCTCCCGCCAATCAAGGCCATTGTTAAACGTAAGTACATATTAATATTTTTAAAAATAAATCTAATTACATTTCTATGTAAATCTACTTGAACGAATAATTTTCAGCAACGGTCCACCAACCGAGGAGCGGCACCGTCCAACGTTGTAAGTATATATGAGTATAATATTTAAAGACATATTCAAGTTTTCAAAATTGATAAATCTAACTAAACGAATAATTTTAGGAGGTCCGTCGGCAACCACAAGCCGGCGAACGGAGGCGACCGTCGCGGCCATCGAACGTTGTAAGTATATATAATTAAATATATAATTTAAAAAAATATTCAAGTTTTCGAAATTGATATATCTAATTAAACAAATAATTTTCAGCAACGGTCCACCAGCCGAGGAGCGGCACCGTCCAACGTTGTAAGTATATATTAGTATAATATTTAAAGACATATTATTCAAGTTTTCAAAATTGCTAAATTTAACTAAACGAATAATTTTTAGGAGGCGAACGGAGGCGAACGGAGGCGACCGTCGCGGCCATCGAACGTTGTAAGTATATATAATTAAATATATAATTTAAAAAAATATTCAAGTTTTCGAAATTGATAAATATAATTAAACAAATAATTTTCAGCAACGGTCCACCAGCCGAGCGGCGCCACCGACTAACGTTGTAAGTATATATAAGTTAATAATAATAATAAGTTTTGTCTAATCAATCACATTATTTTCAGGAAGTTGAAAATCACGCAAAGACGTCGTCAGTAGTTGTAAGGATATATTAGTATAATATTTAAGGATATATTAGTAAAATATTCAAGTTTTGTCTAATCAATAGAATTATTTTCAGCTAGAAGACCAAACAGCAGAGCTGTACGTGACGGCGTTTTCGTCACCGCCAGCGAATGCCGTAAGTATATATTGATATATTTAAATGTTTGATATTGATAAATCTATTATATTATTATTACATTATTTCCAGACAATCTCAGACGTTTCATACGACGCGGGTGTGCAACAATGTAAGTATATTATATAGATACTTAAGTTTTTGACATTGATGATTCTAATTAAACATATTTTTTTCAGGCTCTGATAGCAGACAACTGTAAGTTTTCAACAGGAACACAATTTCTCAACAAAAAATTTGCTACTTTTATTTGTTTTGTTTTTTTTTTTCAGATAATCAATAAATACTATAACACCATGACTTTATTTAATTTCTCTTCCTTTTCAACTTTTTTATATTAATATTATGTGTGTACACGTACTGTATGAATGATTCTTTAAATTGCTATTAGTTACCAATATATATAGGTAGTTAATACTATTACAACACAACAAACAGAAATAAGGGTTCTAAGAATGTCAGTGAAAAAACTTAAGGTATTGCATGGACATCAATAAAGATGTGCATGTAGTAAGATGTCATTAATTAGTATGTATTGTTATTAATGAGTAAAAATGAGTATAACTTCAAATTTGTAAATTTTGTTCAAACGTTTGACATACAAATACCAATTATATTATAATGTGTACAGTGGCATTACTCTACTAAAATAAATAAATTAACAGTCTACCAAGTTACTATGATATGTACAACTATTGAATGGTGGTTCAACGTTTGGCATAAAAAAGTGAATAATGATATATACTACTATCTACTATCAGCAATGTAGTAGTTAGTAGCACACAGTTGCACATTACATAATGTTATAGTTATTAGTAAATTGAATGGTGTTTAATAAAAAAATAAATATAAATAAATCAACAGCAATTCACAGTGTTGTAGTGTGCACAAACAAAATGTTGCATTACACATTATATTATATACATTATTATGATTGCGCATCATCAGAAAGAAACATAGCTAATAATAGTACCTATGCATTGTTATTAAGATATCCACTTGTTTTGTACAGTATGAATGGCATTTTAAATTGTTATCAGTTCATATTTATACTTAATGTACCGAATAAGACAAAAATGATGATCTTATAGCATTTGTAATTAATTTACTCTTTTTGAGGGGATCAAGAAAAAAAATTGTTATTGAACACATGTATGTTTTCTAAATTATTTATTATTATGATATTTACTTAAATATTTACTACAGTGATACAAAGATACAAAACAAATATTGTCAATGTTAATATATTATATTTAATTTAATTAATTGCAATGTACAGCAGAAATAATCTAATAATTGAAGACAAATCACAATAAAAATCAACTAAAAGAAATAAATACAACTTTTAAATGGTGTTTAAAACAAAACAAAATACTATTTTACTGAGCAATGTCAATAATATAAATATTGCAATTATAATAGTATATACAGTCACAGTAGTAATAAATAATAGTAATAAAATTTAGTCAAATCTCAACCATTAATGCAATATAAATTAATCAAGTAGTCCAAGTATATACAGTGTACAAAATATTATAAATATTGTGAGTACAGTGAAATTTACATATTAATAACATATAATTACATAAAAACAAAGAAGAAAGAAATACAATACAAATAAAATAAAGTAAAATTGCAATCATTAATACAGTATACATTAATTAACAACGGTTCACAGTAATATTAGTGTACAAAACATATTATTAATGTTATTATTAGATAAAACGAAGAAGAAAGAAATACAACTATTAAATAATTAATACAATGCAAATAAATGAACAGCAGTTGACAGTGATATAGAGTGAACATAGTGAAATTGCTTAGAAATACAACTATTAAATGGTGTTAAACAAAAAACCAACACTCTTTTAGTGAGTAAAACAATTAATAAAATGTAAATTATATAAATATTGTAAAAATCATATTATGGAAAATTATATCCTAATTACCTATATGTGAAATAGTATGCAAACAGTAGTAATATAATAGTAATAAAATTAAGTAAAATCTCAACCATTAATTCAGTAGTTCAGTGAAAATATCATAAATATTGTAAACATAGTGAAATTTACTAAAACTAATAATAACTAAAAATTAATACAATGTCAATTATTGTAAAGTAAAGTAAAATAAAGTAAAAGCTCAATCATTAATATATTTTCCATTAATTTACAGTAAATTTTATAAATATTGGGAACATAGTGAAATTAACTTATTAATGTTATTTACATCATACAACATAGGTAAGTAGTATATATGTACCATTCCTGGCCCAGTGCCTTTTATTACAATAAAAGATCAGAAAAAAACAATGTGCAAAAAGATCAGAAAATCGAAATGCAATATTTATTGAAATATTTTTTCACAAAACATAAGAAATTAATTAATTAAAATATTCCCCAAAATATTTTTTCAAAATACTTATGTTATAAAGACACATTCCTAGTACATGGAATCAAGTCGAAATACAAATGATAACAAGGAGGGCGTTTCGCCCTCTCTACTCCAAACGAAAAATACAGCATTTCAATCATACAAACATATTTTTATATGTCAGGACTTTTAACATTAGAATACCCAGACTTTAAAGTCGAAATGTATATGCTAACCGGGAGGGCGTTTTGCCCTCCCTACTCCAAACGAAAAATACAGCATTTAAACATTAATGTTTATTCACATCGGGACTTACACAGAGCCCGAGTAGCAATTGAGGTTCATGGAAGGTTCATTTACAAGTATAAATTTGCGGTGCGAAACACAGTTCAAAATTGGTTCCGTGCCCCGATCGATGAGAGTTTTGAATACGGTTTTTAACATGGTGTGAACCGAGTTCAATCAACGTGCAAATAATGTTCATTTACGGTTCTTTGGTAACGTTTTTAACAGTTCATTATTGTGTCATTGACGGTGCATTGGTGCAATTTTAACCGTTCATTGATGGTTCAGTTGACAGTGCATCAACCAGGCAAAAATCTACATTGCACCAAGCAGTGGCGTATCTACGGGGAAAGATATGGGGGTCATATCCCCACCTCCGGAGAAGACATTTTGTATACAATATGTTGGATACGGAACCGTCGCCGTTGCACGTTTCGCAGACACCGGTCGACCGTTATCGTCTCACCCCCCACCGCGAGCACACGCGCTCTATACAACACTATCCCGCCGTTGTCGCGAGTTGGATATTATCGTTGTTGCGTGTTGTCCGTTGTCCGTCGTCCGTTGCTCAGCCATCTTTTTTGTCGTCGTAATGAAATAATAGTGTTTTTAAGGCCGCCTGCGCCAAAATCACCGCCCGGACAATTTTGAGTTCCGTTTCATGTCGTGTCCCTGTGCACACACACGACTTGCGTGTTTAAGGCCGCCTGCGCCAAAACCACCGTTTTCGCTCGCCCGTCGTTGTACACAGTGCGTTCCGCCGTGGTCCCCACGTGTTTTCACGCCGTGTGACAGACGCCGCGACAACGACGTCCATACGCGACGAGCCGCACTATTACGCGGCCGTAGTACCTTTCGAGCCCGCGTCGTCCGATTTCGACACATGTGTCCATCATGCCGTTCCAGTACACGGTAAGTCCATGGTTTCATTGACCCGCCGGCCGACGTCGCCCTAGTCGACGTGTGGTGTATCGTCGCGATCCGGTTCTACCTCCGTCAGCTGATCGGCGTTCCGGCACAGTCACACCGTCACCGTGTTATCACCGCCAGTCAACGCCGGTATCAGGTCGTACACACGTTTATATTATTGTTGTTTACCGTTTCTTCGTATCACGCGAAACGTATATTTATTTGTTACTAAATTATAAGTTAAATTGATTTATTGATCTGCCGATCGGAATGTGGTCGCGCATTACTATTATTTTTTACTAACCCTAGTTGATAAGACGTCATTGCCATTGCAGAACATATCAATAAAATTGTTCTGTACATTTTCATATACGATAAAACATTGTTCTTGATAAGTACCTTAATTCTACATAAATTCAAATATTTAACCTTAATCTATACAGTCCACTCTCTAATTATCCTCCTTTCCATCAAAGTTACGCGGAAGGAAATTCAAAATACGAAAACAACAAGCGCGACGGTTACGTGTAGCTGCCGCCTGTGCACACACATACGCACGTACCTACTTCCCGCCGCCCGGCTTCATTTGTGCAGAAGCCTCTCGCACATACACTAAAGCCAAAATCGATTTTTTTAAAAACTAATTTTGTGTAAATAGTTCAGTTTTTCCGGGCGCTTTTGAAAACTATTGGGAATTTTGACCTACCAAAAGTACCAACGGAATTCACTTTCCCATCAAACAAGATACTGAAGTTGAAAATCGAAGCATTATTTCGACTACTAAACGTGTACAAAGACACAAAAAAAAAACACACATCATTATAAAACCAATACATTCATCGCTCCGATCAGAATCTAAAATCAAAAATATTGCTAGTGTAAAGTTACCGAGAAACTTTCAAACAAAATAAATTATAAAGACCAATTAAATAATAAAACTCAAAAAATGATTCATACCATAATCTGTAAAAGAAATTATAAAAAAATAATTAATGACTTCATTATTTAGGTATCTTAAAATATTAAATCGAATTCTTCAGGAGAAAAATTTAAAACTTCTAACTATATTATTAGTAACTATAATAAATTGTGAACTCTCTAGATTATTTCATCATGTAGATATAATTTATGGGTTGTAAAATTGTAAATTGTTGATGACAAAAATGTTCTTTATTAAAATCACTATCAAATAAAAAACTTGAAAACTGCGTTCATTAGACACAATTTAAGAACTAATTAAAAAAAGTATTAGGTATAATTGTTCTTTAAATATCGTCGGTAGATTAATAATTTATGTATCGGTATTCAAATATCATATTATAATTATCTAAATAGAAAAAAATATCGTTAGAAAATGGAAAACTTTATAAGATTTAAGACCATAACGCGTAACATGTAAAATTACATCATACAACATAAATGTGATTACAATGCTGATGGTACGTAAAACAAAGAGAGGAACTCAATACAAGCCACCTTATCGGAACGAGTCTAGGTCCAAATCCAAACAATGAAATTAACACAGTAGAATTATGCAAAGCAATAAAAATATTTTACCAAATATAAGTTAAGACCAACAATATTTGTAATGTACATAATCAACTGACTTGTTTTTAAAACTATATGTATTTAATTAATTATTTAATAATATTTATGTTCTTCCATTTTACTACAAATGTAATGTTAATGATCTTAGTTTTTGGAGCAGAAATTTATAATTTCAAGACCAATTATAAAAATAAACTGATTACGTACGTGCATTAGCTGGAATAAAATAAAAACTGTAGTTATCAATTATAAAATATTTATAATATTGTTTTGCTATAACAACATGTTCAACTAAAAATTATAATCAACATTTTCAATTTTTGTAATTAATAATGACTAACATTTTTTAAAAGAATTCGTAAAATGGAATACAGCTACTTATAATTAATATAAATTCAAGTTCAAACACACCTATCATATTGTCAAAACTCATTGATGCATTTGATAAAAGAAGGTGAGATTGATTTTTATCGGAATTATTAATTTAGTCTTTTAGTGAGGCTATTATGTTTATATAGAAATTATTACAATTATCAATATTGATGAGTGGTTATAGCTTGTGATAATATTGATCATTGAAACAATCAGTTTTTTGAAATTGATCGAGTCTTTTTATCTCATTTACTAACTTGCATGTTAGTCTTCACATTTCTTTTAGACGCAAAAATATCGCCGCAAAGGAAGTTAAACGTTATATAATTAGTTTGTTATTAATATGGTCAAAATGATGGATCTGCATGGAACAAATCTGAACTATCGTTGAAATTCAAAAAGATATAATATAACAAAATATCAAATCTTCAGCCTGAAGCTGATCTAGGAAAAATCATAAGAATTCAATCAGTGTCTATTTTGAGTGATGGGTGGTAATTGAATAATATTCGATTATTTATGCAAATTATCGAATAATAATGTGCATGACCGAATAACGAATTAAAATAAAAATAATTCGAATAATTCGTCATTAAATAATATTATTCGTTTCAAATATAATTAATCAAATAATAATTTGCATGACCGAATAACGAATTAAAATAAATATTATTCGAATAATACATTTGTCATCAAATAATATTATTCGTTCCAAATATAATTATTGGAATAATTTAATTTTTATTATGATAAGTTACAAAATTCTTATTAAAGGTTATAACTTATGAGTAATGAGTAATTAGTAATTACATATATTTATTATTTATCAATCATTATTGTTGACATTCGATCATCCATAATCATTTTAGTATAACTTTTTATACAGATAGTATCATTGAGTATAAATACTTGTATAGTGGTATTCCTAGTATATTATATAATCAATGATAGTATTTAATATTTTAACCACCCATTTATCCTAATTCAACTCTATAAGACACATAAAAATGAAAAAAGTTATTAGAATTCATAATTCATGAAGTATATGTATATGTATGTGTAATGTTTGACGCCGTGTCAATACATTGATATGTTGATATGTTATAAAGAAAATAAATTAACATTTCAAGTAATTAGAACTTTATTTTAAATTATTAAAAAGATTGACAAAGTATATTTCACAATGGTCAACAATAGAGAATGAACAATGAACAACAATTAGCACATAATGAGAATGTGCTTCTTATCAATCTTAACATCAAAGATGTTATACACTACAATATCTATAATCATTTTTTTAATTGAATAATCAAAAATATTTGAATAAAAGATACTCAAATAATATTTTTAATCCAATAATAAATTTGAACGATTTGTCGATTATTCGAATAACTTATTTGGAAAAACTATCGAATAATTCGATAGTTATTATTCGTTGCCGCCCATGACTATAGTATTTTCTATACTTTGTTGATTTAAAAAAAGTCTACAATTCTGTCCACTGACAAAGCCTTTTTAAAACTTCTCTTTAACAAGCTATTAAACTTAATTGAGGCCAAATTGAAGTATACGTAAATTAAAATAAAGGTAGTATTGGAAGTGTCAGGCCCAGTTAATGTTAATACGGGCCTAAGACAAAGAAATGCGCTGTCACTAATATTGTTTAACTTAATATTAGTGAAAGTTATAAGAGATATAAATAGTAACAACGGAATAACATTGGAAAACTCAAACATAAATAACTTAGCTTATGCGGATGAAATAGAAATATTAGGAGATACTGAAAAAAAGCGGAAAAATTAGTGTACAGGAAACTCATCGTGGGCACAGAACCAAAAGGTGCTATCTCAAAATATCAAATTGTTCAGGAGAGCCATTTTAAACTATTTTCAACTTAAAACTGCATTATCTTTTTTCGTAATGAATGATTTTTAATGATTAGCACATCTAAAAATTCACAAAGTTGTTCTGAGTTAACACTAGCAATTTATTTTTCTTGAAATCAAAATGTAACGTAAGAAAAACAAAAATATAAAAAATTTCCGTTAAAAACCAAAAAGTTCTTCAGAAAGAATCTTTTGGTTGTTAATATTTTTTTTTCACTTAGTTAGAACTTCTTGGTTTTGAATTAAATGTATGTTTTGACTATGATGTTACCAACCTCAAAATAATAAATAATGACATGTAATTGGCTTTTCACTTGACTACTTGAGTATAATAGATAACTAACCTAACCTATATACATGACCGTACCTGTAGAAGGGGTTAAAAGTAACCCCCCCCCCCCAAAAAAAAAAAAAAAAATAAAATAAAATAAAATAATTTATATTATTACTTATAAGATTCTGATTTTCATATTTTTCATTAGGGTTTCGTAACCCTGATGACAACATATTTTTTTTCCTATTATAATGATAATAATTGACAAGATCTCAGATCAGAATATTGAGGCATCCCGTTAAAATAAAACCAAAATAAAAATAATATTTACTAAGGACTAAGGTAAATGTACCGTATATTTATTAAAATTATTTATAGAAATCTTTGTTTTGTTGATAAAAATGTACAATAATTAATAATATTGTACCATCATATTATTATTGTATGGTTGATACAGTGAATATGAGATAGTACTTTTTGGTTATCACTAATTTATTTTATCTTATAGATAGAACCTTTTGGTTTTAACACTATTCTCAAGAACCAAAAGGTGCTATCTAGATCGCTATCAAATAACAAAAGTGTAAATTTGATCGATTTAGCACCTTTTAGTTCTGGATAACTCCTTAAATAATGAACTTGAAAAGTTGGATGTGAGTTTGGATTATAGACCATTGACCAATAAACCCATTTATATCAAAAAGTGGATTTTCGAAAAAATCGATTTAGCACCTTTTGGTTCTGAGCCCACGGGAATAGAAATTCTGATACAATTACTGCTATTCTAATTATGAAATTGGA
>NC_042494.1:139501786-139510477 GCF_005508785.2 Acyrthosiphon pisum
GAAATTGCTTAGAAATACAACTATTAAATGGTGTTAAACAAATAAACCAACACTCTTTTAGTGAGTAAAACAATTAATAAAATGTAAATTATATAAATATTGTAAAAATCATATTATGGAAAATTATATCCTAATTACCTATATGTGAAATAGTATGCAAACAGTAGTAATATAATAGTAATAAAATTAAGTAAAATCTCAACCATTAATTCAGTAGTTCAGTGAAAATATCATAAATATTGTAAACATAGTGAAATTTACTAAAACTAATAATAACTAAAAATTAATACAATGTCAATTATTGTAAAGTAAAGTAAAATAAAGTAAAAGCTCAATCATTAATATATTTTCCGTTAATTTACAGCAAATTTTATAAATATTGGGAACATAGTGAAATTAACTTATTAATGTTATTTACATCATACAACATAGGTAAGTAGTATATATGTACCATTCCTGGCCCAGTGCCTTTTATAACAATAAAAGATCAGAAAAAAACAATGTGCAAAAAGATCAGAAAATCGAAATGCAATATTTATTGAAATATTTTTTTACAAAATCCCCCCCAAAATATTTTTTCACAAAACATAAGAAATTAATTAATTAAAATATTCCCCAAAATATTTTTTCAAAATACTTATGTTATAAAGACACATTCCTAGTACATGGAATCAAGTCGAAATACAAATGATAACAAGGAGGGCGTTTCGCCCTCTCTACTCCAAACGAAAAATACAGCATTTCAATCATACAAACATATTTTTATATGTCAGGACTTTTAACATTAGAATACCCAGACTTTAAAGTCGAAATGTATATGCTAACCGGGAGGGCGTTTTGCCCTCCCTACTCCAAACGAAAAATACAGCATTTAAACATTAATGTTTATTCACATCGGGACTTACACAGAGCCCGAGTAGCAATTGAGGTTCATGGAAGGTTCATTTACAAGTATAAATTTGCGGTGCGAAACACAGTTCAAAATTGGTTCCGTGCCCCGATCGATGAGAGTTTTGAATACGGTTTTTAACATGGTGTGAACCGAGTTCAATCAACGTGCAAATAATGTTCATTTACGGTTCTTTGGTAACGTTTTTAACAGTTCATTATTGTGTCATTGACGGTGCATTGGTGCAATTTTAACCGTTCATTGATGGTTCAGTTGACAGTGCATCAACCAGGCAAAAATCTACATTGCACCAAGCAGTGACGTATCTACAGGGAAAGATATGGGGGTCATATCCCCACCTCCGGAGAAGACATTTTGTATACAATATGTTGGATACGGAACCGTCGCCGTTGCACGTTTCGCAGACACCGGTCGACCGTTATCGTCTCACCCCCCACCGCGAGCACACGCGCTCTATACAACACTATCCCGCCGTTGTCGCGAGTTGGATATTATCGTTGTTGCGTGTTGTCCGTTGTCCGTCGTCCGTTGCTCAGCCATCTTTTTTGTCGTCGTAATGAAATAATAGTGTTTTTAAGGCCGCCTGCGCCAAAATCACCGCCCGGACAATTTTGAGTTCCGTTTCATGTCGTGTCCCTGTGCACACACACGACTTGCGTGTTTAAGGCCGCCTGCGCCAAAACCACCGTTTTCGCTCGCCCGTCGTTGTACACAGTGCGTTCCGCCGTGGTCCCCACGTGTTTTCACGCCGTGTGACAGACGCCGCGACAACGACGTCCATACGCGACGAGCCGCACTATTACGCGGCCGTAGTACCTTTCGAGCCCGCGTCGTCCGATTTCGACACATGTGTCCATCATGCCGTTCCAGTACACGGTAAGTCCATGGTTTCATTGACCCGCCGGCCGACGTCGCCCTAGTCGACGTGTGGTGTATCGTCGCGATCCGGTTCTACCTCCGTCAGCTGATCGGCGTTCCGGCACAGTCACACCGTCACCGTGTTATCACCGCCAGTCAACGCCGGTATCAGGTCGTACACACGTTTATATTATTGTTGTTTACCGTTTCTTCGTATCACGCGAAACGTATATTTATTTGTTACTAAATTATAAGTTAAATTGATTTATTGATCTGCCGATCGGAATGTGGTCGCGCATTACTATTATTTTTTACTAACCCTAGTTGATAAGACGTCATTGCCATTGCAGAACATATCAATAAAATTGTTCTGTACATTTTCATATACGATAAAACATTGTTCTTGATAAGTACCTTTAATTCTACATAAATTCAAATATTTAACCTTAATCTATACAGTCCACTCTCTAATTATCCTCCTTTCCATCAAAGTTACGCGGAAGGAAATTCAAAATACGAAAACAACAAGCGCGACGGTTACGTGTAGCTGCCGCCTGTGCACACACATACGCACGTACCTACTTCCCGCCGCCCGGCTTCATTTGTGCAGCCGCCTCTCGCACATGTTTGATCCTACGGGCCGGATCGTTCACAAAATCGTTGTCTTTCGTATCAAGTTGTTCTTTTAGTATTTTAACGTCAGCACGTTGCACTAATACTTGTCGATAATGACCAACAAAACTAAAAAAAATGAAACGGCCGAGCAAGCGTTGGAATGTGCGCGTATTGCACGTAACCGCGCACAAAAATCAATATCGGATATTTTGAACATCGCGAGGCTATCTATGAGCGATCCCGGGAAACGGGAACAATTATCCGCAAGTGTAAAACGTTTAGATAATCTTTTTTCACGTTTTCAAGCTGAACAAACTGTTATTATTAATTCATTGGTCATTGTCGGTCGTTCCGATGAATACGAATCGGCCGATTCGCCTGTAACGGATACCGTTGAAGCGGTTGTTGACGAAATTTACAAAATAATTGATCGCGTGTCTGAAGCAACCGTGGCTATACAACCGGTGCCTATTCGGCAATCGTTTAGTGCGCTTCCAAAAATTGAATTGCCGTTTTTCGACGGGTCCTTAGTAAACTGGTGTGCGTTCCGTGATAGTTTTAAATCATTTGTTCATGATGATACCAATGTCGACAATATACACAAGTTTCAGTTATTGTCACAGAGTTTGACCGGTTCTGCACTATCCGTAATTAAATCAATTCCATTGTCGGCGTTGAATTATGATGTTGCGTGGGCGGCGCTCACCGACCGATTCGAAAACAAACGATTGCTTGCAACTGCTCATTTGGACAAACTTTTCACGTTCAAGCCGATCGCTCAAGAATCAGTACCAGCTCTGACTACGTTCTTAAATATTTTCAAAGAAAATGTTTCCACGTTAAAATTGCTTGAAATCGAAGATCTCGCGGGTTTTATGTTGTTTTTTTGGGTTCACGTGTATTAGATCCGACAACACGTCAGTTGTTTGAAGCGGGTGTTTGTCAATCCACTATTCCAAATTTTGATACTCTCATCACTTTTGTTCAAAAACGGTTGAAGATAATGGAGAACATGCAGGGGGTTGACAAGACTGAAGCTCGATCGAATAAATCTCAAAAGTCTATCCCGCCGAAGTTGGTTGGGTTTAATGCTGTTCATAAGACTAAAGGCGCCTCGTCGTATTCGTCAAAATCAAAATTGAATAGGGCAAAACATTGTACTATTTGTAATCGTGGTGAACATTTCCTGTATCACTGTCCAGAATTCAAAACATATCCCGTGCCACAACGTCGGGAATACGTTCGAACAAATAAATTATGTTTTTCATGTCTAAGTTCGACGCACATGGTAGACACGTGTAAATCCAAATACCTTTGTGGAAAATGCCAACAACGTCATCACAATTTGTTACATTTTCAATCAGAATCAGAACCTACGACCACCACCAATCAGGAACCACCAATCGATGGTGGAGAGGGTGGAAGTGCCAATACTAAATTTTCGGGCATGTCAGCGTCGGGCACTACGGTGTTATTGGGTAGGTACAGCCATTGTTCGAGTTCTAGATGCGCGTGGAAAATATCATTTTGAGCGCGTATTATTGGACAGTGGGTCTCAAATTTCGGCAATTACTACGGATTGCGTAGCTCGCATTGGTTTATCACGACGGAAATGTGAAAGTGAAATAGTTTGTCTTTCTCAAAGTCCGGTTACCGAAGTTAGAGGTAGCACGTCGTGTTCGTTCATACCACACCATACGTCGAGTCCAAAATTTAATTGCCACGAGTTAATAGTGCTTCCTAAGTTAACGTCTATGTTACCGTCTACGCCATTACCGCCAGAGGTACGCACACAATATCAACATTTGGTATTAGCTGATCCCCAGTTCGACACTCCGTCTCAGATCGACATGTTACTTGGAGGTGATTTATATCCGTTTCTTATTCGTTCTGAGTCGATAGTAAAACACACTGCCGGTTTTCCATCAGCCATGGACAGCCATCTGGGATGGATTATAATGGGATTAGTGAACTCTCTTGGAAGGGCTTCGCGCCCCGTGTATATCATTGGTGGCTTACATCTAATCCGTCGATAGACACTTTATTACATCGTTTTGGTCAATTGAAGAAGCCGGCGCTCCCGGCAGTCTACCACGAGATGAGCTGTGTGAAGTGCTTACAAATCTACATCACGAGATACAGATGGGCGTTTTTGTGTTGCTTTACCGTTTCGACACTACGTTTTCATTAATGACGAGGGAATTCAAATAGCCCCTCCAAAGTCCGGAATTAGGTCGTCAACGTGTCAACTTGGAGAATCCCGATCTTTAGCTATGAAACGTCTACTGAACTTGGAACATCGCCTCCAAAAGGACAAATTGTTGTATGAATCATATCGATCTTTCATGAATGACTACCTGGCATTAGGACACATGAAGGTCGCAACCCGACCTGGTAAATATTATATACCTCACCACGCGGTAGTGAAGCGGGATGGCGATACATCCAAATTACGGGTCGTTTTCGACGCGTCAGCAAAGTCATCGTCAGGGGTCTCTCTCAATGATATTCTTTGTGTCGGGCCGAAATTACAAAAATGACATAAGTGAACTCTTACTCACATGCCGGTTATACAAATATATTTTCATTGCCGACATTGTTAAAATGTACCGTCAGATCAAGGTCCGTGATGAAGACTGCGTGTTCCAACACATCCTTTGGCGACATTCCCCGGAACAGGAGATCCAGGAGTACGAATTATTGACAGTTACATATGGTTTGAGTTCCGCTCCATTCTTGGCCATGCGTGTCTTACACGCTTTGGATGCCTGCGTAGAACCACTATTTTCCGCCGCTAAGGGCGTCTTAACTAATCATACTTACGTTGACGACATTGTGGTAGGACGAAATACGGAAGCGGAATTGAGTCAGGTGCAAGATCATACAATAGGACTACTTCGCTCAGCTGGTTGTAACCTGAAAAAGTGGTGTAGCAATAGCTCCAGGATTTTGGACTGCATTCCGCCTGAAGACCGAGCTAATTGTCCTTCCTTCGAACCTAAAGATGAGCCATCATTGAAAGTACTCGGCCTACATTGGGACCCCGTTACCGATGCCTTTGGTTATCACACGCACGTTGAAGACACGCCCAATACAAAGCGAGGGGTATTATCTGCCATTGCTAGATTGTTCGACCCCATTGGTGCTCTTGGTCCGATGTTACTGTGGGCGAAATCATTCATGCAACAACTTTGGCAGACACAATTAGAGTGGGACACTCCGCTTCCTCTATATCTACAGACAGCGTGGCGTCATTTCTTGGCAGAGTTGCCTTCGTTGGGCAACATAGAAATCGCTCGCCATATTGACACCAGAGGATTTCAGGATGTCCAACTATTAGGGTTTTCCGACGCGTCGCAGAAGGGTTATGCTGCTACGGTGTACCTCCGCGTTGTCGATAGGACGGACAAGGTGTCCATCTCCCTTGTGACATGCAAGACCAAGGTCGCTCCTTTGAAAGGAAGTGAAAAGGACGAGTCTCTCACCATACCTAGGTTAGAGTTATGCGCAGCCCTTTTACTGGCTCAAATGTTACAACGGCTCTACCTGAAAATCACATCTGTTGTTCCGGTTTCAAAAGTGCGTGCTTGGACAGACTCGTCTGTAGTGCTGTCATGGCTCACTACCGACCAAAAGTTTTTTAAGATTTTTGTTACCAACCGAGTAGCCAAGATCCATTCCCTACTTCCAGATTGCGATTGGTCTCATGTGCCTACCACGGATAACCCTGCTGACCCTTCATCGCGTGGATTATTGCCTGACGACCTCGTGGCTTGCAGCTTGCATTGGAAGGGTCCATCGTTCATACAGTGGCCGGAGGAAAGTTGGCCAGGACCACTCGTCAAATCACTCAGTCCTCACCACTTACCTGAGGTGAAAACTATGTCCGCGTGCGTGTTAGCTGTACGTGAAGCACCGAATTTTGATAACTTTTTACTTAGGTTTTCATCGTGGTCTCGTCTTCAACGAGCATTAGCATATGCGTTGCGCTTCATAGATCGAGTGATTGTTAAGCGCCGAACCAACGCAGACGTTCTCACACCAGATGAATTGCAGCGTGCCTTACGACTGGCCGTTCGAGTTACCCAACGTACGCATTTTCAAGAACTCCTAAAACAACTGGCCAAACACAACCACATAGTAACCCCTCCGACTATGGCTCAGTTAGCTCCTTTTCTGGATCGTACTGGCTTAATCCGAGTAGGTGGTCGACTGCAGCGATCAATGTTGACTGACGATGCGAAACACCCGTATCTACTTCCGAAAGAATCTCATGTCACATCGTTGCTCATCACTGCATTTCACCGGAGATTCTTACATGCAGGACCGAAACTCATCATCGCTATGCTACGTCAAGAATTTTGGGTTGTATCATGTCGAGAGGCTGTCCGTCGTGTCATTTTTAAGTGCGTCACGTGCACTCGACACAAAGCACTACATCCAACACCTCGTATGGGCATACTCCCAGAAGCTCGCGTTCATTCGGTTCGTGCGTTTTCTAGTATCGGCACGGATTATGGAGGACCCTACATCATTAAAGAATGTAAAAGACGAAACACTAAGACCACTAAGGTTTACATAGCATTATTCGTATGCATGGCCACCAAAGCCATACATGTTGAAGTTGTGTCTGACTTGACGACTGAAGCGTTCCTCGCTGCCCTAGACCGTTTTATTGCACGCCGGGGTGTACCAGCACATGTGTATTCTGATTGCGGCACGAACTATGTTGGCGCCGCCCGTCAATTAAAACATTTGTTTCGCAACAAGGACGTCCAGACTCAAGTATCCGCACACGTCGCTTGTAACTGGCACTTTAATCCACCAGCCACCCCGCATTTTGGCGGTTTATGGGAGGCGGGTATTAAAAGCGTGAAATTCCACTTGAAACGAGTTCTTGGCACTCAGGTGCTCACCTATGAAGAACTTGAGACATTGTGTGTTCGAATCGAAGGAATTCTCAACTCGCGGCCACTCACTCCAGTCTCGATGGACCCTCACGATTTCACCGCCCTGACACCCGGACATTTCCTCATCGGACAGCCACTCCTAGCAGTGCCGGAAGAGAACATCACCGAGGTTCCAATGAATCGGCTCACACGTTGGCAGCTCCTTCGACAGCTGCATCAGTCATTCTGGAAACGCTGGGCCCAGGAATACCTGAATACGCTGCAGGGTCGTCAAAAATGGACTGCCATCCAGGACAACCTCAAGGTGAACGATCTCGTGATTGTTGAGGCTCCAAACCAACCCCCTTCTGTGTGGCGTATGGGACGCATAACAGCGGTCCACCCAGGTCCTGACGAGACGGTCCGCGTGGTCACGATTAAGACGCAAGATGGGGAAATGAAGCGGCCAGTCGTCAAAGTGGTTAAGCTGCCAACCGATAATTAGACTTTCCTGACATCCACTGGTACATCCTCCATCCTTCTTTTGAAATGTATTTTATGTATAGTTGTATTTTATGTATTTATTGGCCCGCAATTATTGTGATGTGTACGATCTGATCTTTCAACGTCAATCTTCAGCTCTGATACTTCTTTGAAAGTCCACGGGATCTTTCAACGGGGGGAGAAAATGTTGGATACGGAACCGTCGCCGTTGCACGTTTCGCGGA
This sequence comes from Acyrthosiphon pisum, assembly GCF_005508785.2. Classification (NCBI taxonomy): domain Eukaryota; kingdom Metazoa; phylum Arthropoda; class Insecta; order Hemiptera; family Aphididae; genus Acyrthosiphon; species Acyrthosiphon pisum. The sequence goes on from NC_042494.1 coordinate 139,509,787, forward strand.
CACCGGTCGACCGTTATCGTCTCACTCCCCACCGCGAGCACACGCGTTCTATACAACACTGTCCCGCCGTTGTCGCGCGTTGGATATTATCGTTGTTGCGTGTTGTCCGTTGTCCGTCGTCCGTTGCTCAGCCATCTTTTTTGTCGTCGTAATGAAATAATAGTGTTTCTAAGGCCGCCTGCGCCAAAATCACCGCCCGGACAATTTTGAGTTTCCGTTTCGTGTCGTGTCCCTGTGCACACACACGAATTGTGTGTTTAAGGCCGTCTGCGCCAAAAACCACCGTGTTCGCTCGCCCGTCGTTTGTACACAGTGCGTTCCGCCGTGGTCCCCACGTGTTTTCACGCCGTGTGACAGACGCCGCGACACCGACGTCCATACGCGACGAGCCGCACTATTACGCGGCCGTAGTACTTTTCGAGCCCGCGTCGTCCGATTTCGACACATGTGTCCATCATGCCGTTCCAGTACACGGTAAGTCCAAGGGTTCATTGACCCGCCGGCCGACGTCGCCCTAGTCGACGTGTGGTGTATCGTCGCGATCCGGTTCTACCTCCGTCAGCTGATCGGCGTTCCGGCACAGTCACACCGTCACCGTGTAATCACCGCCAGTCAACGCCCGGTATCAGGTCATACACACGTTTATATTATTGTTGTTTACCATTTCTTCGTATCACGCGAAACGTATATT
>NC_042494.1:139510527-139512266 GCF_005508785.2 Acyrthosiphon pisum
ACGTACGGACCCCTCTACTCCGCCCCTACACATAGTCATAATACACAGCATTCGATGTCCTTATAGTAACACGTAAATAGTTAGATGATGTCACCGCTGTACATAAACCTTGGGGGAGCAATACTATAAACGTTTGCAACAGTCTCAGCGTCTGCCAACGGCCAGATGACAAACCCGAACCGGTAAGATATCTGTGAGACCTCCTCGGAGCGCAGTAGATTCTACGAATCAGATATTGGCACTATGACAAGACGGCTGCGGGTATACTTGGTCGTTTTACGACACCCCGCACCGACCAAAGGCACATCTTGTAGAAGGCCCCCTGGACTGTGAGAACCAACGACGTAGTCCGCCAGGGATCTGGTGAGAGAGGGGATGGGACTATATAGGAGCCCTGGGAGTAACCAGTATTCAGACGTGATTTCACCAACCGTACGTACACATCCCTGTACCTCTTCATTATTAATTATCATATTTTTGTATTACGACTTAGATTATTTTCGTTGACGACGTATTATGGGACTTAGAGAATATTCGAGCAATCGCTTATTTTCTAAGACACTGGTTTTTCTTCGTCAATTTGAATAATCTAATAGTGTTTAGATTCAACTTGTTTATCATATTTTACAATTTTAAATAAATAATACATCAACCACACACTGTTGATCATTTTGACGCTACTACCATCATCCCATCCTGTCACCATCTCCTGTAAGTCGGGTGCACGCAACACTGTTCATAAAACTAAAGGCGCCTCGTCGTATTCGTCAAAATCAAAACTGAATAGGGCAAAACATTGTACTATTTGTAATCGTGGTGAACATTTCCTGTATCACTGTCCAGAATTCAAAACATATCCCGTACCACAACGTCGGGAATACGTTCGAACAAATAAATTATGTTTTTCATGTTTGAGTTCGACGCACATGGTAGACACGTGTAAATCCAAATACCTTTGTGGAAAATGTCAACAAAGTAATCACACTTTGTTACATTTTCAATCAGAATCAGAACCTACGACCACCACAAATCAGTAACGTAGCTCAATCGATGGTGGAGAGGGTGGAAGCGCCAATACTAAATTTTCGGGCATGTCAGCGTCGGGCACTACGGTGTTATTGGGTACAGCCATTGTTCGAATTCTAGATGCGCGTGGAAAATATCATTTTGTGCGCGTATTATTGGACAGAGGGTCTCAAATTTCGGCAATTACTATGGATTGCGTAGCTCGCATTGGTTTATCACGACGGAAATGTGAAAGTGAAATAGTTGGTCTTTCTCAAAGTCCGGTTACCCAAGTTAGAGGTAGCACGTCGTGTTCGTTCATACCACACCATACGTCGAGTCCAAAATTTAATTGCCACGAGTTAATAGTGCTTCCTAAGTTAACGTCTATGTTACCGTCTACGCCATTACCGCCAGAGGTACGCACACAATATCAACATTTGGTATTAGCTGATCCCCAGTTCGACACTCCGTCTCAGATCGACATGTTACTTGGAGGTGATTTATATCCGTTTCTTATTCGTTCTGAGTCGATAGTAAAACACACTGCCGGTTTTCCATCAGCCATGGACAGCCATCTGGGATGGATTATAATGGGATTAGTGAACTCTCTTGGAAGGGCTTCGGCCCCGTGTATATCATTGTTGCTTACATCTAATCCGTCGATAGACACTTTATTACATCGTTTTTGGTCAATTGAAGAACCCGGCGCTCCCGCAGTTCCTACCACGGAA
>NC_042494.1:139512366-139513834 GCF_005508785.2 Acyrthosiphon pisum
AACTATTTTGAACTTTTTTCTTTTAAAATATTTATTTGTTATTTAAAAATAAAAGGTTTATTATTGATAAGTCCTAATTTCCCATAAAATAATCACTTTAATCACAACCAGCCGAACTGTCTAGTATCTACGCTGCGCACACCGTGAACAATATAATATTAATTAATTAATTGTATTTACCATCGATTAGGTAGCATCTTTTTTTCTACTAATAATTAAAAAAATCTATGAGCAATGAGCTCGAAAGTTAAAACTACTGCCAGCATAATTTGTTTTTCTCCCAGTAACTGTTGCATCGGCAGAATGCTCTTTTTCTAAACTTAAGTTAATAAAAAATTATTTACGAAATTCAATTTCTCAAGAAAGTCTAACAAATATAAGAATTTTAAACATTGAAAGAGCACGAACCGATGAATTGAATTTTTATCACATTGATAATTTTGAAAATCAAAAAGCAGGGAAAAAAACTTTTTAAATTAGACATAAACATTAGGGTGGCACTCATTTGTATGTGATTTTTTTTTTTTTTTTTTTAATCATGTCTCATGGTTTAATATTGTTCCATTTGGTGTAAAAATGCTTTGTTGAAAGTTTGGTGCAAATCAAATAATATTTGATGGTCGCTCAAGGCAATCACATCTTTAAGGCTATTACATCTCTAATTGTACTATAAAAATTAATAATAGATAGGTAAGGTATGTACTAAGTAGGTATGTAATGCAGTCATTATTTATATAGATAACAATATTGTATTAATGTAATCTAAGTTTCTAGTCAGTTCATCTTTTGATACTGGTACGACGGTACTATTTTAGTGTTTAGTGTTGTTTATTACATTTATGTGTACGGACGTATAGAGAAGATTATTTTATATATTTTTAAATCTGCTTATTGTTGTAATATTTTCATTATGACTAAGTATTTTATACACCAATATTTAATTAAAGAATAATGTAATAAATTATCATATTGATTTATACCTAGTCTTCATTGCAAAATCGAGATATTTGGTTAGTTGGATCAACATCGGAAACTATATTTGGGAACAAACTGCCATCAAATCGTCAAACATTATGTAAGTTTTTTAATTTACATTTGGATAATAATTATTCTACTCAACAAAGTTCTACTTTAACTGCACGTGAAGTCATTACATTTTGGGTCAGGGCTAATATGCCAACTAAACAAGAATACCACGTATCTAAAAAACTTAAAGATTTACATACAAAATGGATAAACTTAAAAAAAAATTACATTAAGACGGTCAGATAGCCAAATAATAAAAGAAAATGAATTTATAAATACACTTGATGATCTATTTGATATAGCACATAAAAATGCATTAAATTTAATTAATATCGAAGAAGACAAGTTGTTTTTATTAGCTCGGAGAGAAAAAGGACGTCGAGGATATATGGCAAAAAGAGATATAAATTTTGATAAAATTGAAGAAAAACGTATACAAAAT
>NC_042494.1:139530131-139530361 GCF_005508785.2 Acyrthosiphon pisum
AAAGTAGATTTGTAAAAATATATTAATGTACTATATAAAATTAACCTATAAAATATTAAATACGTAATAAAAATGTATACATATTTATATAATACAAATTTTGTTTTTTATTACCTACTTTTTGAAAAGTGAAACAATGTGGGTCGCGAAAAATTTTTCGGGGGAAATTTGGGTCGCAGTACTAAAAAGATTGAGAAGCACTGTTCTAGAGTATCGCTGATGATTAAAGA
>NC_042494.1:139530461-139548556 GCF_005508785.2 Acyrthosiphon pisum
GTAAACACATGCAATTTTTTTCTGAATGTTTATATTATTAGCCTTTTCTAAACATGAAAAATGTTTCAAAATATTTTGACTTGTTTTGAGCTGTTTACGGATATACTCAGTTTCCTACTTTTTTAGGTTTTTTTTTCTATATGATCAATGTCAATAAAACTTAAATGTTAAAAATCTTGCATAAAAAGCTCCCACTATATTGATACAATGACATTTAAAAAGTATCAAAAAATCTTTAGTCACGGTTTTTTTTTATAAGCATTTAAAGTTCAAATCTTGACGAAATACGGAAAAAAACGAAAATTTGCAAATTATTTTGAGTTAGAAATTCATTAAAAATATTCTTTTTAAATCTAATATTTTAAAGTGCAAGAAGTACAAAATTCTTCATAAGTATGATGATACCTTTATCAAAAAAAAATGTCTACAAGAAAGTCAAATTAAATTTTTAAAAGCGTGACAATTTAATACAAGGCTCCTGTATATAGTTGAAAAATATTAAAAATACATAGGCACAGTTCTTTATAAGAATTTTAAGTTTGAATTTTCACAAAATGTATCAAATTTAAAATTGAATAGTTAATTATTTTGTAGTTAAAAATGTATAAAATGTTCAACTTTTATATCGAAGGATTGAAAGTTTAAAATAAGGTTCCACGTAAATAGGTTAAATATAAATTAATTTATTCAAAATAATATCATCAAATATACTTAGTAATATCATAGGCTGACTCACTATCTTCGCTCAAAATCGATTTTCTTATACAATGATAATATTATATCATTAAATTCAAATTTGACACCATCCATTACAGTGACCCACTTGTAACCTACTATACAACAGAGCGACATTGACTTGCCCATTTTTTTTTTTTTTTTTTTTAATTGTTTTTAATCAATTGTAAATCATATAAAATACAAACTTCAAAGCTGTAATGCTCCTATGTATATTGTAAAAAATATACTAAAAATAATTAATGAAAAAACTGAAGTTAATATACAAATTAAGATAAAATTTAAATTTGTTTTTTATTTAAACAAACAACTATTTTATCTAAAAATTGTTCACCAACTGAAAATGTTGTAAAATTACTGCGAGATTTTCAAATAAATCACTAAATTGTCCACCTTAATTATACCATATTATAAGTATTTTATAATCATGCTTATAAATTACCACCGGTTATTTTATTTCTAGATAACTTTAGTAAGTTGTTTTTTAATTATTTTATACAATGTAATGTTGGATTAATCTTAATTGTGTATATAGTTTAAGGTTCCAATGTTCATATTATATTAAATATACTTCGTATGTGCGATGTCCGAATAGCTTTTTAAAAATTGATTGTACCATCCACATATTCCTAAAAACCGTTGGATGTCTTTTACCTTTTTAGGTGTTGGGAATTTTGATATGAAATCCAGTTTGTCGATGTATTTATCTATCCCGTCCCCGTCTACTACGTGGCCTAGGAAGTGGATTTCGGGTAATTCTTACTTGCATTTTTTTGGTTGGCATGTTAGTCCATAGCGTTGTATTTGTTCCATCGCCTTTTGTAAGTGTCCCAGGCAGTCCTCTGTGTTTTTAGAGTAAATCACGATGTCGTCCAATTATTTTTGGACAAAATCACCAATATAGCCTCGGAAAAATTCATTTTCGAGTCAGCAGAATGTTTCGGGGGCTCCCTTTGGACCAAACAGCATCATTTTAAATTGGTATAGACCCCTAGGGTTACGGAATGCTGTTAACGGTTGGCTTTCGGGTGTTAAGTTTACTTGCCAATAACCCGATTTCAAATCTAAAGTGCTGAGTATTCCCTCTCGGACCATTTTGTAGGGGTGTATGTCTGATTCCGTTTGGAGGCTTATCGTAGTTGACGCACAATATTTTTGTCCCATGTTTTTTGATGTTAGAACGATTGGTGCGGAAAATGGGTAGATACTTAGTTCTATCATCCCTTGTTCTTCCATATCACGGATCATATTTGATATCAACTCCGTCTTGCTGTATCGATAATAGTTTAGCCGCACTAGTTTCCTGTTCGTCAGTCGTATTCAATGTTCTACAAGCCGTGTTCTTCCCACGGCGTTGTTAAACACGGCTGGGTATCTCCTTAAGACTTCGCTTAGGGCATCTCCATCTGGCGTATTTGATATTTCCTGTTCTGCGAGATTTGATTTTTCCCTTATTGGGTTTATTTGTCTACGTCAGTTTTTTTAGCTTGTGGGTCCAGCAAAGCGACATCTATTCCATCTGGGAATTTTACCTCCACTGCGGGTGTGGGCATTTCCGTCGTTTTTTTTCCCCTTTGTGACGCTGTTTTGGGATTTTTCATTTTGATTGGAGCAAATTGTTGATCTTCCATTTTTGTAACCGCAAATAATGAGCTGTACATGATTTAACGGTTCTTGAGGACACTGGTGTGAGTTTTACCCTCGTTTCCGCTGACCGTTCTCCAGTTTCCCGACTTCGTGGTATTCCGGAACTCTCTTGGTTTGTTTAGTGTCAACGTGCTTACCTCAGTTTTATCAGACTCGGGGTTTTCCCACTAGGTTTTACCTATCCTCTGAACTTGGTCTATCACCGTTTATATTGCTTCGTTGAGCTCCCTGAACGTTTTCAGTTTTTGTACCCGTTTTTCAGTCTTAGAAATATTAATTTAGTGTTGTGATATTTTCCCCTTGATTTTTGGCATGTCCCAGGGGGTGTCTTTGAGTTTCATTGTATTTATTGTCCGAGAAGTTTTCTGAGTGTTTTTGGTTTTCTGGTTTTTCCAGTTTATTGATCCACCTTGACAGGTTCTTGACTTCTCCTAAAGTAGCTTCGCTTGCGTTTGAAACCTCTAGTTGCTTTAGCCGGTCTAGAATCTTTGCTAGGGTCTGCCCTACGCCAGTGCTCAGGTTTTGGTTTTCCCCGTATTTGTCTTGGGTTTTTCCCTCCTCTTGGTTTTTTTTTTCATTATTGTGCTTCTAGTCCTCTTCTGGGTTGGTTCCAGGTTTGTTTGATGTATCGGTGCAGTTTGTTGATGGTTGGGATGGGACCGGCTCAGATTGGGAAAACATGGAGTCTTGTGGGGTTTTCCCCTTGGTTGTCAAGATGTGCTGTTCAAGAGCTGGGTGAGCTCTGGCTTTATTCCCATCGTTCCCATCGTTCCCATCATTCGTTTATCGATTGTTAATTCGCTGATCTTTTTCTTACCGTACAGCATAGTGAACGAAGACATGGGGTCCTACCCTAATTTAACTTAAATGTATTAGATATCCGAGTTTTTTAGACGGGCTGTGTTCCCAGTGTTTTGTAGATGGGAGGTTCTCGATAAGTCATTAAATTCATTATTGTCATTTCAATACAAATTTGACTGAAACAAAAATTTACTATTTATGTTATATTATTTTATATATTAAAGCCCACTTCGTTTCCCGTAAAAAAATAACAACTCTGAAAAAACTTAACAATTCACAGTCGTGAACAAAATAACAAATACAAATAAGTAATATTACCTATAATATATAGTATTATTTACCAACCAACTTCCCAAGCGGTATTATTATAATTTAGTAACAAATATCGTAATTTATGGCTAATTTTACCAGTCTTCCGGAAATCACTAGATCATAATTTATATTTTATTTTATTTATCTACAGATCAACATGGGCCCATGTAGCCTACCTATTTTAAACATTTTAGTTAATTTTTATACGTTGATATATGATAAAAAAAGTAGTAAAAAATATATGAGTCAATAACATGCTTGTGGTATACGGTACCATGCGGCGTCTTCGAAAAAAGATTATGGTGATGGTAAGTTGTAGTCGGACGGTCGGTGATTGAGAGAGATGCTGGCACTCGTCCGACCCGACTTGTCTTCTTGTCCCACCCTGTGCTATACAGGTGCGGCGGCGGTAGAGTGGACGGTGTCGCAGTCGTTGCACTTGGTGGTTGTTGACAAATAGTAGTACTTTGTACTGGTTGCCGTTGCCTACCGAGTCGCTATTAGATTGTGAATTATAAGGTATAATATTATTTATTAAATAGTATGTTTATTATTTTATTTCTAGATAAATATGGTACATGCATACTGTAATATTTTTTTTTTTTTAATTATTTAATTTTTTTACGTTATTTGTGTCTCATAACTTATAATATATTCATCATTCTCAAATTATTACTTACTCGCTGAGTACCCACTATTATATCTATGGTCCCATTGAGTTGACAAGCTGTCACCCATTATTGGGCATGACTATTGGCTATATTGTATACATACATGGCTTAAAAAAACACTTATTATAAATTATTTAAATATCATATTACCCACGATTCTTTATTACACACAAATTAGACGTTAACGAACGCCGATTCAACGAAATTTCAAAGACTACATATAAGGCGACAGCAACGACGCGAGCGATCATAGTCGATCATTCGCGAGGGGTCGTAGCTAACGATCAGTATTTTTACTTTTTTAATTGTTTGTTTTTCGGAATATCGTTTTTACTATATTTCAGTGGTATTTATCGTGATAAACAAACGTTAGAATTTAAATAAACTAATACAGCTGCAAATGTCGATAATTTACTAGTTCAATGAATCGGAAACCAAAAAAACATCTGTTATATACGCTAATCCTTTGCATGACGTATATGACAACTATTTCCACAGATTATATAAAACCAGATGGTGCACTTCTGAATTTACTGATAGCTAAAATCTACCTCAATACAGTAGGATCACATATGAAAAATAAATTATTGTACAACACCTTTACTATAATTTTTGTATCAAATAATATGACAATGGTTAGGAATTTGGTGAGAGTCCTAAATACCAGTGATATGTAGTTAGTAATCAATCATTTCTCATAAAAAAATCTATTTTTCTGTATTAGTGGTGACATTGATTTTTGAGGTAGGTTTTGGTTTGCTTACATTTTTTGAGAATTACATTGCTTAAATAGGAAGTGCACTATCTGGTTTTATACAATCTGTGCTATTACTACCCTTGTTCAGATGGACTTATACACCTTCAATTTCAATTTTGAGCATAAAAGCTTCTCGAACTATCGAAATCAATCAACTTATACTTTATTTCAATTAGATTTCCCTATTATTAATATTTCATCATATTATATTCTGATCGATTTCAAACAAGTCGATAAAACCGAACATTTAAAAAAAGTTATTACATTTTATAATTATTATTCTGTGTCTAAAATATTATTATTTTATTTTTATTTTTTAGGTTATGGTATAGGGCCTAGTACGTATAATATATCATTCAAATTTGTGTATAATATTTTTTGTATAAGCATTGAGTTGCATTTCCCATTATACAAATTCTTCAAAATATATGCTTTTAAAAATCTATAGAGTGTGATGAATTTGATGGTTTTAAATTTATTAAAATCTTATATACAAAGTAAAATAGAGTCAAATAACCTTATTTGTTCAATTTTATAATGCGGAATCGGGAATAATATACTTCATGAGTCTGGCCAATTGAAATAAACACATTACGGAATAACAAACTATTTTTATAACATGTTATTAAAGACGCTGTGTATGTGTGTGTTGTGTGTAATTGACGAACACTCAAGGTTGTCATACTTATAGTTTAATACATAGGAAATCCTATACTCAAGGATGTGCAACTCGAAACCAAATTTTCATGAGGGATTTGTTGCCTGACTAAAAATTAATATTCTTCTGATTTTTAAATATTTGTATATTAGTTGAAATTGGCTACAGAAGATAAAAATTTGATATACATTTTATAATTTTAGACCTGCATATTTTATATGTATTTGGACAGAACTATTCAAATAAATGTGTTCAAATATGCGTGGTTTACATTTAACTGAGTTTAAGAGAGGGTAAATTATCATTCCCTCATATTAGGTATAAGACAGGAAAAATCAACTTTTTTATAAAATAATTAATATCTAAGCATTTTATACGTAATACGTATGAAAATATATGAAAATTTAAATTTTTTACGATGTTGAATTTACATCTGTAAATTAACGAATTCTCATTTTGAGTTACGCCTATAAGTCTTAGACTTAAAATCAAAAGGTATAATATTATTTATTAAATAGTATGTTTATTATCTTATTTCTAGATTACGACAGTACGTGCGTAATGTATTATTATTATTATTATTATTTTTTTTAATTTGTTAAATTTTTAATTCAATTTATTTAGTTCGTGCCTCATAACTCATAAGTCATAACTTATATTTCGCTCATCATCATCCTCAATTTTTTACCTACTCACTGAGTACCTACAAGTATAGCTATAAATCCATTTAGTTGACAATCGGTCACCTATTATTAGGTATGGCTATTGGCTATATTGGCTATTACTTGAATTATTCGGAGAAACCTATACACCTTCTATATACTTTTGTCTATGCAAGGTTCTTAAACTATAAAAATCAGTCAACTTACATTAGTTAAATTTCTGTTACACCGAACGGGGGTTTGAAATTAAATGAAACTCCTCTTATTTTACGCAATATCCCACAGACTGTCCTCAACTATAGGTACCTCAATAACCAACTTCTATCATCTTACTCTCGAAATTTTAAATATCTTAGATATCCAACTTACATAAGCTCCCCACACATTCGCTTCAAACGCAAAAGATCTAATCTACCGACTAAAATACGTAGTTACTTCTAAACACTTCTAATAAAAAAATCCTTAGATCCTTATCCTTAGATAGGTACAAAATTCTACTTAAACCAATATAGATACTTTAATGACATTCAACTCTGTGGGTATTTATTCCAACACTTTTTATATATGCACATGGCTATTGCGATAGATTCTTGTTACTTACCATTGCAAAACTATTTATCGTATTATGAATTAAAAAAAGGTAGACTAGTGGGTACAGTAGTTGTTATATTTGAATACAGTGATAAACCATTGTATACGAAAAACGATTCTGAGCGGTTAGCATAGTCCTTCTAATATTATTATTTTTTATACGTTGATATGCTAACAATAAAGCGTTAAAAATTAAAACCTCATTTTTGCGGTTTTTCGTAATTTTTCGGTAGTTTTTCTCGACTCTTTCTAAAATTACTTGGAATTTTCAATTTTGATCTCCCAAAAGTACTAACTAGGTTCACTTTTCTATCAGAAAAAAATGCTGATCTCAAAAATCGAAGTATGCTTACTATCTAAATGTTGCTAACAGAAAAAAAAACACATCATTGTAAAGCCAATACCTACATTATTTCGCTCCGCTCAGAATCTAAAACTTAATCTAACCTAACAAAGTGACAACAGCATAAATTATAGCGGAAATCTAATTAGTAAATTATTGTGAAATTCTTGGTTATAATATTATATTTTGTAGGAAAATAATTTATTAAGTTAACTCAATAATTCTTAGATTGGAAATCATAAGTTATAATATTATTTATTAAAATGTATGTTTATTATTTTATTTCTAGAGTACAAAAGTACGTGCATATGGTTTTATTTATTTTCCTTTGTTTAATTTTTTAATTCAATTTATGTGATTTGTGTCTCATAACGCATATCTAAGTCAAAAGTTATATTAATATGATCATCATCACCAACAAATCTTTACTTGATACTCACTGGTAATCAATGATACTCACTGAGTACTATTATAGCTCTGAACCCGTTTAGATGATGAGCTGTCACCCATTATTGGGTAAGATTATTGGCTATTACCAAGGCTGGATATTAACGAGTTAATAAGTTAACAGTTAAGTTATTTTTAATTTATTAACTTTAAACTTAACTTACTAGTTCGCTCATTTGTATCTAAATTAACTTAAAATCAACTTATATTATTTTCAATTTCACGAAAATTCAGTTAATTTTGAATATTCATATTATCCAAATATTATTCATAAAAGTTAAAAGTTCGTAGAATATAGAAAATATTTTTTGAAAAAAAATATATATTTACGAAAAATTTCGTACATATATATTTATAAATTAAAACTAATATTTTGCATTAAGTATGTACTAATTAATAATAATATATGGGCAAAATGTAACATAATATTTATTTTATCATCCGTATAAAGACATCAATAGATACGAGCCCACGAGTCCCCAATTCATAATACCTACTTATTAAGTATAGATACTTATTATCAGGCACGGATCTAAGGGGGGGGGCTAAGAGGCTTTAGCCCCTCCCCCTTTGGACGTGTATTTACTTATATATTATATATTGTAATAATATATTACTTTTAGACCCTTAGATTAGGACTTTGGTACTTAAGATATTTCAAAAAATAAGAAAGACTTCGTACAAAATAAGTAATATTAAGTAATTTTTTTTGTACTTTAGCCCCCCCCCCCCTTTTTTTTCATTTCTAGATCCACACCTGTTCATTAGTTATTACTTATTATTTATTAATATTTAATACCAACAATTATTATTGTATGAAAATCGTGAATTATGACCATTTCAATTTATACATTATATTATATTTTATATTATAATTTAATAACACAAATTATTGTCTACCTAATACCTACTAGTATATATAAAAATACGCTTGCCAAGTCAGAGATCGGCATGCAAACTTTCTTGATTTCTAATTTATAGAGAAATTACGTCTACAATTTTTACGCTTTTATAGGCGACTAATCGTATTTTAAACCTGCATTTATTTTCACCCATACTGACATGACCAGCTCAACGTTTATGCGGTCCACTGAGATTTTCTTGGTGTCTCGCCTAATCAATCCGGATCTGTGACTAAGACTATGTCTTAGGTGACACATATAAACTGACTATGCATACGGATAAGGACATAAGTAGTTAACATAACTATTAGAGATTCTTAGAAATTCAAAATAATAATTAGCTCTAACTTGGTAGATTTTCATTAAATTTTAATATTTTTTTTTTTTTTGAGCTGATTTAAAGAATACAATCCACAAAACGGCTATCTTGAAAATTAAAAAAATACTGAATTGTCAAAAAAATCTAGTCGTCAGCAGAGAAAATGAGATGGTAGCTGATCTGAGTGTCGGGGAGTACACTTTCCAAGTGGTAAATGATTTCAAATACTTAGGTACTAACATAAATAAGAACAACAATATGCATAATGAAATAAAATTAAGAATCTCAGCAGCCAATAAAGGTTTTTTTGCATTAGTGAAACTATTTAAATCTAAACCCCTATCTAAAAGATCAAAGATCAACCTATACCTGAGCTACTTACGCCCAACCCTTGCGTATGGCTGCGAAACGTGGTCGGTGACAAAAGGAGACGAAGAGAAACTGCTAATCTTCGAAAGGAAAATACTCCGCCGAATTTATGGTCCTATCTACGAAAATGGAGATTATCGAATAAGAACAAATGGGGAAATATACCAGCTATTCCAAAAACCAAGTATAAAAGCATTCATCAGAAGCAAGAGACTCGAATGGGCTGGGCACTTATGGAGAGAGAATGGAATATGCAAGCAAGTTCTGATGGGCAGAATCAATGGTAGAAGACCCAGAGGCCGCCCTAGACATAGATGAATGGACACTATAAAATCAGACCTAGCAAAGATTGCACCAGAAACAGAACTAGCAGGAAGTGAAAATAGAGAGAAGTGGCAAGAAATTGTGGAAGCAGCGAAGGCCCTCAATGGGCTATAAAAGCTACAAAAAAAAAAAAGTTAATTTAACAGAATTTGTTAACCTAATTTAAAATTAATTGATGTATTAAAAATGTCTATTAACTTAACTTTTAGTTAAATTTAAGAAAAAAAAAAACTTAACTGGCGTAAAAAATATTATTAACTTGCCCCAGCCTTGGCTATTACTATCATTGTCTAGATACACCTATTATACACCTTCTATACAATTTTGAATACAAACATTTCATGAACTATAAAAATCAATCAACTTACACTTTAATATATATTATACTATTACTAATAACTACGTCGGTCGATTTCAAATCGGTCTATAGAACCAAATATTTTAATTTTAAAAGCATTGTTATTTTTGGTTATTTTGTATCTAAAAGTTTACGGTATAATAACATATTAATACTAATCACAAGATATTATTGTATTTTTCTTTTTAGGAATAATAGGAATCAGTACGTATATAGTTCATTTAATTTTGTATACAATTGGAGAAAGGGCTTTAGTCAATCTTGGACATTTTCAGTTTATACATTAATTCTGTGTGAAATTTCAAGCCGCGTTGTATGGCACCACTGTAGGTACCATGTGGAATTTGGTTTACGAGATAAAATAGAATGTGTATGGTAATAAGCCGTTATACAGAATTTTTTTTATGAGAAAAGGCCTAAGTCACTAGTTATAACTTATTTTAATGACAAAGGTCACAAGTCTTATAAAATTACATGCAATAGGTCTTAAGCCATGATGCGAAAGAGCTCAAGTCAAACTGGTAAATGCAATAGGTCTTAAGTCATTATAATTTGAAGAAAATAAATAAAAACTAAAATATATTTAATAGTAAAATAACAAAACACTTATTAAACATGATTATGAATACAAAATTTAAAAACATTAAAAATGTACAAAGTTATAATGTTTTTTTGTGTCTCCTGAAAAGTATCAATTTTTGACTTTAGCCCTTTCTCTTAAGAACCGTCCAATTTATCTATAACCATTGAGTGGCATTTTCCATTATAAAATATCTTTAAAATATATGATTTTGAAAATCTGTAGAGTATGATTAATTCGATCGTTTTAAATTTAATAAAAACCAATATACAAAATTAAATTATAATAAAAACTAATCAAACTATCCCTATGCATTAGGTATATAATATGTCATACGCATGAAAATATATGAAAACTTAAATTTTTTACGATATTGGATATTCACCGATAAATTATAATGAATTTTTATCTATCGATTTTTAATATTTATAGTTATTATAAAAAAACAAATAACCGCAGAAACTATTTTGACTCTTTTTGAGCATTCAGATTTTTTTTCAGTTAGGAATTCATAAATTTTTTTCTTTTTGTAGCAAATACTTGAATTTTAAATAGATGATTTCCAACAAGTCTTCTTTAATCAAGAAAAAAAAATAAAAGTTTACACGAAATGTATGATATTTATAAAGCCATGAGATATTTTTGATTTTTATCTTTTTTTTTTAACTATTAAATTTGATTATTTATACAAGTATGCTAGGATGATACGAGGTCTCCGCTCAGAATCATTGGTTATCTGCAACGATTTATCATTGAATTCAAATCTAATACATCCATTACAGTATCATGCTCAAAAACTACTGTAGAGCATAGCGGTACCCACTTATCCACCTTTCTTTAATTACAATTATATTGATTCGTGATTACTAAAAAAGTATGCATATGTCGTACAGAAAAAAAAAATAAGATTAGTATTGTATATATTGTTCCAATAAACGTTTAAATAACGTTACAATTTGTTTACCCGAATAACAATCTGTTAAATCTAATTATACCATAATAATAGGAAACCACAATAAAGTTTATTTTTTACAGATTTTTCAAAAGCATACCTAGATTTTTATAAAGACAGTATGTATAATAATTAATACTTGTATATATTATATTAACGATTTCCATCACAGAGGACTGATAAATGTTTTACCTATTATGCATAGATACCTTTTTGCCTTTTAAAAAACAATTGATTTAAGTATTTGAACGGAATCTGAAATAGTAAAAATAAAAATAATAATGAAACTGGTATTTCTTATATAGGTGCTTACTGTGTTACTAAAATGCTTACCTTATTGTATTACAATACCTGCCAGTGTATTGTGAAAAAAAAGCAGTTTTTATTTTTCCCGATCCCAACGGAACATTACACACAGAGCACATCTATTCGGTACAAACCTTGTTCTTTGTAGTGTTGCACCTGGAACATGTTCTTGTACCTCTTTGTGGCTGTTGAGCAGCATGTTCAAGAGAAACATTTTCAATTCAACTGTGTTTTATTTTAATATATTTTAACTATCTCTTTTTCACTGATGTTTTAGATAGGCACAAGAGTTTAAGAAATAATGATAATAATATAATATTATAGTGTGATAATCAATGATAAAAATACGGTTACAGTTATTTAAATAAAATAACAGTGTTTGAATACTGTTAAATTCCTATAACTTTTTTGTCTATATTAAACACCTGATAATTAAATACAAAAACATAATTTTAGTAAGTGGTGTTGACCTCGATTTAAGTAACCAACTGACTTAAGGCAGTGATCCAAGAAATGCTTGGCCCAGATTATTCGTGGTGTTAACTGTACGTTAGTCGGTTTTATTCCTACGTGATAAAACAATGTATAGGTATTAGGTATCTAGGTATGTATAACGTTAGAAAAACCACATAGTTTTTCAGCTCAAGTAAACAGCGTATTTATGAAATCAGGTTATTCCATGGACTGGACATTAATTGGCGATCCCAGTTGTCTATGTGTTAGGCTTTTTATAATTTGTATTTGTCTTTTTAAATTTATGCTGATCAATGTTTTCTATCTCTGTACAAAGTATTGATAAGATTTATCAAAATCAGGAAGTTTTAAAAATTATATTTTAGTTCATAGAAGAAAATTCAAATATTTTCATAGTTAAAATATGTATGATTAAATTGGTGTGTGTTGAATATAATTTTGCCTGTAAACCAAAAATTTATCTTTATATTATACATATGTAAACAAATCGAGTTCAATACGCGTTTGCTTAAGGGAAATCTAACGAATATACTTAACAAATTTAAAATCAATTTATTTTGCAGAAACACATAATTCAAGTAACCCGGTTGATTACTTCTGTAAGACAAAAATTAACGATTCAGAAGAAAGCAAAATATTTATGAGGAACATGTTTAACATTTAATAAAACGAATATTATAATTAATCATTTGAAGATAAATAAAAATTAAATTGTATAATACAATTACGACATATTATATTATATTTAATATATCTAATTATAAATACATACGCATTATCAGCTTCTAAAAATCAAGCCTTGTTGTTGTAGCCAATCATGTCTGTCATATGCCATCTTCTTGAGACTTTGGTAAGAGGTACAACCCATTCAACGGAAGATTTCTTCAAAGAAGCACTTACGCGGTCTCCCTCTGGATCTTTTTCCCTCTATTTTTCCTTCCATAATGATATTGATGAACAAATTTTGTCTTAGTAGATATCCAATTAGTTTTATTGTTCTATTCGTTATTGTATCATCGATGTTCTTTCTTCATTGATCTCGTTCAGCACTGCTGCATTCGTCTTATGTTCTATCCAGTTTGTTCTAGTCATTTTCCTCCACATTCACATCTCCATAGCTTCCAATTTATCTTTACATTCTAGTAATACATACTATACTATAATAATTCATACTAAAATAAATGCGATATTTTCTGCAAAAAATAATTCAACTAGTTAGCTAATAAGTTATATAGTATGTTAATAATTCTCGACATGATAATAGCGAGATCAAGGCGTATGCTTGACACGGCCGGCAATAGCAGCAAGTACAATGTACAAGCACTATAACGGCCTGTCTACCTTATCTCCAACCACCACTGCGAGACGCAAGCAGCGTGACCAGGTCGACTCTCCCGCCGTGCCGTTCATGGCAAGATGGAATGGGGGACCGTGTCGCATAAGACGTACGGTTGGCGGAAAAGGCTGGTCGGACATCTATCATCGGACCGTCGGACCGATGGTACATAGTCTGACATAAAACCAAACGCTCAAGCGGCACCAATGTGTCTAAACTACGACCGGACCACGATCAACCAGAACTCAATTAACGTCATGCTACTACCAATGATAATGCTTATGACAAACGATGAGAACGGGGGAAACTGTAGTGATGGGAGAATAGTATGAACCTTCGTATTGAAAAAAAAGTCTGGGGTGTGACGTGATTGCTATCGAGTCTATAGTACATCTTAACTGCTATGTATTATTGAATCGTAGAGATGTATTATATAATTATCCTTAGAGAAGTTGGAGTACTATATACGTGACTCTGTCACAAGTACAACTCTGAAGTACAACCTTCAGTTAACTCAATTAACTTCAGTTAACCTTCAAATAACTCTCCCGTCGGTTGTATCGTAAGTGATCTCGGTGGCCTATGTACGACAACACCAAATCCCAATGCATACATCCAATCACTCAGATTGAGGGATACAGTTATCTGGGGTATGTCAACGAAATAAAGTTGCTGACTGCAGGTCCACACCTCTGATGTGGACAGGACGTTTGCGTGTGATATGTTATGGGTGGGGAGCGGACATCAGCACCACAGACTTTACCCAAATTTCAACAACATGTCATTGTCTCAGAATGAAAAGGTTCTAACGTAATTTTTTTAATTGTTGAAAGGAACGTTTTTAAGTTAGAAATTGAAGCTTTTTTCACCATGAATACCATTATGAAAATATTTTGCAATATCCAGAAAGTTCCAAAAAACACAACATCATCTGCAATTTGTTTTTACCTGAATTATTGATTGAATTCACAATAGACAACTAAAACATTGGTTTTAGAAATAAAAGATTTTACGTGTAGAACTTTTTCATTCTGAAAACATAAATAATTTATTATTTATTATTTATTTATAAATAATTATTATTTATTTAGTTAGAATTTTTTCAAACTGATACAAGTCATTTTTTCTACACAGCAATACTAACTTCTATGGGTAAATTGTGTTATAAATTATGAATTTTTTATTATGCAATATTTTTATTTTTTAGTTTAGTTTTATTATGCCAAATACCTACTGTAATTTACAACTGTACAAGGCGTTAAGAAAGAGCTAGATTAAGTAATTTGAATGGTACCTATTATACAGTAACACAGTTTAGGTTGTGGTGCTAGTGTAACGAACCTACTTACTGTTTATTACACAGACACGCAGTATACGAAAACAGCATAATAGGACAATTTATAATTATTATACAATACCACGTAGGAATTACCTTATCATCGCAACAAAACAAAAATAAGCGGTAAGTACATGCTTGAATAATATTTGATTATGGCACAATAATAATTTATATTGTATCTGTGGTATAATCGTTTTACAACGGTACCTTTTCATTCTAAGATATTACATCTAAGATCATTTAGAACTATTTCATTGTTAATTATTGTTTAGAAAGAAATGATTGTAACTGATATTTCTCGGTTAGTTTTATCATTTACATTTGTAAGAGTTGGAACATTTTCATTCCCTGTATCGTATTGAATAATCAACGGATCGATACGATTCTAAAATTTAATTATACAATAAAAAAATATTAAATAATTGTATGCAAAAACCATTTAAAAAAAAAAAACTGATTTAGAACTTTTTCATTGTAACGGAGCAACGACCCAACCATCAATCAAATCACACCATTCAAAAACATACTATTACAAGGGCTTGGGAACCAAACCATAACTACCCCAAGCACTCTTCACTCATAATGGATACGTCAATAACGAAGCCAACAAGATGACTTCCACAACAGTAGCCTCAAAACATGCATTGACACTGAAAGGTTCAAAACCACCCAAAGAACACCCAAACTGAATTTTTCACGTTTCCAAGTTCCGAAGAAAAAGCCCTCGAAGTCGTAATCAGGGGCCTGACTACCGATATCTCCGATCTTCAAATTTCTGAAGAACTCTTCTCCAAAGGTTACGAAATCTCCAAAGTCCGCCAATTTGTCAAAGCCAGTTTACAACTGCCCCTTTATGTGGTCTCCTTATCAAATAACACTTCTAGCCAGTCTATATTTAAGGAATCTTTCTTCTTTTATATATCAAGCCTACAAAGTGACAAACCCAGCCCAGTGCTTCAAATGCCAAAGATTTGGTCATTCCAGAATGTACTGTGGAATCACTCCAAGATGCGTGAAATATGTTGGATCTCACTTGGCAAAAGACTGCTTCAAGGTTCTTGAACAGACTCCTGAGAGCATTAATTGTGAAAGCCCTCACACAACCAACTACAAACAATGTCCAGAATTCTTAAAAACAAAAGCCGAAAAATAAGCTTCTTTACCCACATTCAAACGCCTGAGTGTTCAATCAAACTCCAGTAACCATCACTCCTTCAACTACTTCTCAATTCTACCCTCAGTCATATGTAATTGCTGGTAAGCCTACAAAACTATTAAACTTGTCACCATCCAAATGCTTACTAACCTGCTCTCAGAGCTCACAGCCGGTACCGCCAACATCAGAGACGTTCTCATTTCTACTCTAACAGCGCTTATCCCCCTCCTCCTATCTCATAATGTCTGACACCAGAATTATGTTTTGGAACTCTCAAGGTGTTACTCAGAAGCGTCTTGAACTCCTCGATCTAGTTCAAAGAAAAAAGGTCGACATCATCCTGTTAAACGAAACCCACCTGTCTTCTAACCGTCAAATCAAACTTCCAAACTTCTTCACTTACTCAACGAATAGACCACAAATAAACGGTCATCCTCCAGCAGGAGGCACTGCAATCTTCGAAAACAAAATATGTATTCACCACATCATCAAAATCAATACAACATCCATCACAAACACGACTATCCAAGTTAAAACTAACGATGAAGAACTCATCCAGGTCACTGTGTACTAAAGTCCAGCTCCCTCCTGACGGCTGAATTGTATAACATCCTAAATTTGGGCCAAAATGTTATTATAGAAGGCGACCTTAATGCCAAACATCATGCATGGAATAGCAAGTCATCTAACACGGCAAATACAGCTCTACTCGGATACATGGATAACAGTTACTGCTCCAACATCACAAACACGTTACCTAACTCACCCAAATCAAAGCCCCGATGTTCTTGACATTGCCATCATAAAGGCGGCTTGCCTTAGATATCATTTAGAAAATCTCACAACAGTGCTTTCATCCAACCACATACATGTCCTGCTTGATATTCACCACCACTCTTCACACGCGTATCCGCTAAAAAATCTATATTTCACTGACTGACAAAAATATGAAGTATATATGGAGTGAAAGCCTTTCATCCACTATCCACAGAGAAGCAAATAAACTTGGCTATTCAACTTATCAATGATTATATCTCAGACAACGTTAAGACCGATTCTGAGAGGAGCAAATAAACTTGGCTATTCAACTTATCAATGATTATATCTCAGACAACGTTAAGACCGATTCTGTAACGCATAATCCGGCACACAGAAAATCAGATCTACCACCGGTTATTCGTTCTCAAATTATTAAAAAAACTTAAGCTAACATCAGTTTGGCAAAGAACAAGAAACCTGGCCATCAAAACCCTACTCAACACCCAAAGTTAGCGATCTCCTCCATTCTCACAGTGAGGAAGAGGGGTTCGATTTCCCTGGTTCAATTCAAGTTGAAATGAAAAGTTCATTGTTAGAATTTTTTTTAATTGAAAACCTTAGATTTGAAAATATAATAGAAGATTCCTTATAGGTATGTACGTTTTTCTAAGAATTAAAAATAAATTAATATTTATGTAATTTATAATTGGCGATCGAAGTTCAACTTTTATTGGATATTCAATAACGTAAAATAATGATTTATCTTTTAACGGTTTTTTCGTTGTTATACATAAAAAAATAGTATCCATAAAAACTTAAAACATTCTATTTTTTCCCTAATTATTATTTTATGAATACAATGTAATTTTAAAAATATTTAGATAGTTAATTTTTACAAGCGTAGAACATGAACCTATTCGTAAAAATCATGAAAACTTGCAAAAAAAATTTTATAGCTAAAATTTCAAAATTTGATACAAGATTCCTTATAAGTTTGTCTATCTTTATCAATAAAAAAATAATAATAATAATAACTACCAGTCAGACAAATTAAATTTTTATGAGTGTTTAAAGTTCAATGTTTTACAACATTTGATATTCACTTGATTTTCATTGCGAAAATTATTTTCTTATTTTGTTGTAATTCAAAAACGAATAACTACTGTAGATACTTGAAATTTACTCCATTTATTTTTATTTTATAAATGTTTATACTTGATACTATTTTCAAATAGTTTGACTCATTTCGAGTTGTTTACGAACATTATAAAGTTTCAATTTTTTTTTTTCTATAAAT
>NC_042494.1:139548606-139560787 GCF_005508785.2 Acyrthosiphon pisum
TACTATGTTAGCCGATGCAATGTTCACCGATGTTTGTGAAAACCGGATTTCTAAAAATAGTTATTGAATAAAAATATTCCCTTTAAACTATTAGATAACTGTTGATAATATCAGATACAATGCCTGCGTTAATGGTTATGCTGGATTACATGAATAATTTAGATTATTCCACTATATAGCTGCAGCCTGCAAGCCTGCAACGTTTTATTTATTAATTTAAAGACTTGTGTAGTACTGTAGTAGTGTACAATGTGTCTGTCTGTCAGTTGAAAGTGTGATTTTAAGTTTTTAGTGTTGAAATCAAGTGAAGTACCTAATTTATAATTACTAAATTACCTACATAAATATAAACTAATTACTTTTAGTTTTAACTTCTAATATGAGTAATAGTGATGATGAAAGTGCAGTGGAACCGCATAATCCATCTATGCCCACTATTTATCTGCAAAATTATTGTATACCATGGCCTAATTACTCCAAATATAATAATATAAAATATAATAGACGATATGTTTTTTTACAAAAAACTTGAAATTAAATGTTTGATCTGTGTGGGTACCGAAGTTCTTAAAGTTGATAGGTACACAATCAAACTCGATCTTACGAAAACATTTAAATGTAAGTACCTACCTATCTATACCTAGCATATAAATATATTTATATACTCAATCAATTATTATTTATTTAAATATTATTATTAAATGATGATAATATTTAATATATTACATATCAGGTGTCCAGTTAGCAGAAACGTATACAAAATTATACGTATTTAAATACCTAATCATTATTAATTTATCTGTTTTTAATTATTTTATTAGTTTGACCGTTCATATTTTCAAACATTTTAATTAAATTATTAAGTATTTACCTATTCAATCTGTCATAATATTTATTTGTACCTATGCATGTTAAAATATAGAGTAAGCATTTGCAAATTTTGAAAAAAATTGATGGTATAAATACAATTGAAAATGAAAATGCTCACAAAAAAATTAAATTGTGCAACAAAACATTAGACGTCAACACTCAGCCTTGTGTTGATGATTTTGTTAATAAAAATTTTACTAGCCAAGACAAGTATTGTTTTATACCATTTTATGTTAACAATAAAAAAAAAGTATTTTTTAAATAATTATTAAATTCAAGTGGATTTGGTCATTAACTGTAAACTAAAATATTCAAAAAGTTTTAAAATATTAAGCTTCCATTAGTTCAATTTTATTTTATTTGGTTTTAGGTACTTTAGATCAGCTTTTACAGCGTTTTATAGTTAGTGCTGGTAAGCTTTCTCTATAATTGAAAATCCTATTCTGAAAGAAATTATAGAGAGAGGTTTTCCAAATAAGAAATTAAATAATGTCAAAACCAACCCTGATGAAGCGAATAGAAATTGAATATAAGTCATTAATGAATCAAATCAAGACAGATGGGTCATGGGTATGTCAAATTGTTTTCATATTAATACTACAGCAGATACGGGGTCAATTTTTAAAAAGTATTTCATTATTATTTCACATATTATTTGTAATTTAATAATTTTACAATATATACATTTTTAGGTCATACATAGGTATTACCGCATCGTGGATTAATGACGACTTATCCAGAACTACATGTTTACTAGCAATTAAACGACTTCAATGTATTCATACATATGACGTTTTAGCAAAAGCTATTGTTCAATTAACTTCCAAATATTAACAAATGATTCAAAGTCATACTTTACTGAAATATGTTCAACCTCTTATTACTGCCATATTAAATGGTAAACAATTAAAAATATTATAATTAAGACATAATGATACATTGATACGTTGAAAAGTATGTGGAAGATCCTTCTTCTAATTTTTTTCAGTTTTGGTCTCAAACCTTTAATGATAACTATCACTATGACACTATTTTAAATAAAGAAATGGATCAATATTTGGGAACATCACCGACCAAAGATTCAAACAGTTTAAATCTTTTACCGACAATTAAAAAAGTAAGAATTACTACTGACCTTTTAATGTTTTTAATATTTTTTGTATACCTAGTTATTATTCATTGATTTTTAGAATTAGTATTTAATATTAATATTTAAATAATTAAAATAGGTTTTCATTAAATTCAATAATCCGCTGCCAAGCAGTGCTTCAGTGGAGTGGGTATTTAGTGTGGGTGGAGGAACCATGACCAAAAAGAGGAGCAGTATGACCGATGAAAATTTTGAACACATTATGTTTTTAAAATGCAATAAACATTTATTTAATAAATAATAAATAAAAATGATTAAAAACCTACTACCTATGTGTCTATATTACGATAGTTAAAAACCCACTTTAAAAACCAAAAGTATTTGAGTAGTATTTTAAATACTTAACAACTAGAGTATTTGAGTAGTATCTTAAATACTTATAAAAAATGTATTTGAGTATTTACTCAAGTACTTTCTAAAAGTATTCTTTACAGGACTGGTAGTAGGTACCTATAAGAATTTACTAATATATTAAACAAGCAAAATTACCTGGCATCGCCCGAGTGTAAACTATTTGTCCATCAGCATCCATTTGGCTTCTAGTTTCGCCTATGGTTTGTGGTCGGAGATGGGCTCGCCTTATCTCTCGGGACTTAATCCCGATATTATGTCACATAAAAATTTACGACCCATAAACATACACCGACTTCAATGAGTACCACGGGGATAATTTAGTCACGTTGCAAGACCTTATCAAATAATTTCAGTTCGTCAAGATATTGATAGTGAGCGTTATTGACAATAGCAGAAATTAGTGATTCTCTAAATAATTGATAACGAAATTAATCGTTAACTGTCAAATTATTATCAAAAATATTCAATAATTATAATATTATATTATAGCCATTCTGCATGTCGTTTTCCGTAAGACACGCTCAGTACACGTTCCGTGATGTAATTATAGTATATTTTCAGGCAGGCTATCCACCTGTAGTGGATTGCAAGTCCACGAGATGCGTACGGTGTACCTAATTACGAATTAAGTCGTTGTTTATGATGTACATGTGTAGGTTCTCGGGTCGATGGTCGAAAAGTTAGTCTTAACCAATATCAACCTTACAATAAACAAAAATATATTATGATGACAAATGGCATGACTGTTGTATTTTTGCCTTCCCGACTTCCTACTTTTTCGGTATATTTTCCTAAATTTTTTTTTCATACAAACCCTGTCCAACAAATAAAAATCAGCCAAATCAGGCACGTTGTTTCTGATAATAACCGTATCAAAGTATAAAATTATATATTAAGAGTCCCGGTGCAAGTTTTTCAAATTATCCACAATTCTATACAATTTGAAAATTAAATTTTATATTGTAGTTGCCACCTCAATTATAAGACTTTTCCACTAATCTACTACCCGATACCTATTTAGATAGGGTTTATTATATCGAAAAAAAATTACTTTATGGGAATAACTCTCAACCTTTGTAGAATTGTCAGATTTTGATGACTATTTTTTTATCTGAAAGAAGAAGACTTCCTACAGCCCGCATCGATCTCTGATTTTGTATTTTATTTCAAATTGTTGTATAAAAAATTTATAAAAAAATGCTTTTTATCTTGTATTTTTTTAGACACATCGTGGGCTCAGAACCAAAAGGTGCTAAATCGATTTTTTCGAAAATCCACTTTTTTTGTATAAATGGGTTTGTTGGTCAATGGTCTATAATCCAAGCTCACATCCAATTTTGTAGGTTCATTATTTAGGAAGTTATTCAGAACTAAAAGGTGCTAAATCGATCCAATTTACACTTTTGTTATTTGTTAGTGATCTAAATAGCACCTTTTGGTTCTTATTATTAGTGTTAAAACCAAAAGGTTCTATCTGCATGATAAAATAAATTAGTGATAACCAAAAATTACCATCTCTTATTCATTTTATTAACCATACAATAATAATATGATGGTAAAATATTATTAATTATTGCATATTTATCAGCAAAGCAAAGATTTCTATAAAAAAAATTGTATATTATAAGTCAATAAGGCATGGACTTACTCAGGACAAATTTTAGAGATGAGGGGGGGACGGTTATGAAAATTAAAACCATATATAACTTTAATGTTTAATTATTTATAAGATTACATAATCTGAGAAAACTGTGGGGGAGTTGGTTGAACCCTTAACCCCTTCCCAAATTACTGCCTTGAAATAGGGATCTATAAATGAAAAGTCAATGTAACATTATATATTATTTTGGGGTTGGTAATGTCTCAGTAAAAATATACATTTAATTCAGAACGAAATAGTTCTAATTAAGTGAAAAAAATTATATTAACAACCAATAGGTTCTATCTGAAGAACTTTTTGGTTCTTACCAGACATTTTTTTTAATTTTTGTTTTTTTTTACGTTACGTTTTGATTAAAAAAAAAAATAATAAATGACCATTTTTAACGCAGAATAACTTTGTGAATTTTTAAATGTGCCAATCATTAAAAACCATTCATTACGAAAAAAGATAATACAGTTTCAATTGGAAAATTGTTTAAAATGGCTCCCCTGAACAATTTGATATTTTGAGATAGCACCTTTTGGTTTCGAGGCCACGACTTCATAAAGTTTGAGAATAAAATATTTAAAAACAGAGATTTTAAAAAAATTTATGAAATTTGGTTGATTCTGTAATGCTACCGTTATTCCCACAGGGTGTATTTTTGAGGACAAAATGGCATCGGGACCGGACGCCTTAAGTATTTTCACGATTATATAGATAGATAAAATATCCATATTACCACACTATATAATTAATTCGAATTAACCAAATAAAACTAATCTATGAGATTGTGTATTTAAATCAAAATATATGTACATGCCAAACCTTTGTAAAAATAGTTAAAAACTGTAAATATTTAGGTGTAAAAATAATATGTCATCATTTTAAATGAAATAACCACATAAAATTTGTAACAAATAAATTAAGAAAACGTATGTATGTATTTAAAAAATTGACAGATATCTTAGAACTTAAGACAATTATAGTAGTGTATCAAACATTAATGGGAGCCATAATTAATTATGATATTTCTATATATATGTAGGTACGTATTAATTGTTATGATACAACTAACATTATAAAAAATACAAAATAAAATACTAAAAGTTATCCTAAAAAATACTCAAGATACTACACAAAAAATGTATACAATGACATGAATGTACTACCAGTAAAAATCTTCGTGAAGAATTAATAAAAATAAAAAATATACTTAAGAGAATGTCAAAGCACAATTTGTTTTTTATCTTTGGCCCACGCACAGTATAGACAAAACGCATTTACATAGAATAATATATTTTTTTATATTTTTAAGTAATTTTAGAGTATTATTACCCAAAATGGTAGAGAATTCATATAAATTAATCTATCATAAACGATAGATGGTATAACATATGATTTGTTTAAATATTGTCTCGAAATAATTTAATCATCATTTAAATTTACAAAATTGTTTGTTTCTTTTGATAGTTGAATACAAAGTAAAATATGTAACAATAAAATATAAAA
Organism: Acyrthosiphon pisum; assembly: GCF_005508785.2. NCBI lineage: Eukaryota > Metazoa > Arthropoda > Insecta > Hemiptera > Aphididae > Acyrthosiphon > Acyrthosiphon pisum. Next base: position 139,554,135 of record NC_042494.1, read on the forward strand.
TCGATATGGCATTCCCTCAAAAATTGTTTCCTCTATAATTTGTATAATAGTTGATTTTAGTATTTTACTCTAAGATTACTCAATAATCATACAAAAACGATTTTGGGTGAAAGCGTTTTATATATTGCGTAAGAAATAATTAAATCTATTCCGTATATTACTAATAGAAGGTAGTAGATTTACCAACTAATTATTTTACATTAATTATATATATTAAAAAATACACTTTATAATATAGGCATGTCTATCTCAGGTCTGTATACTTTTTTTTTACGCAATGATTGAATTCACAATTTCACCCATCCATCCGAAAATATGAGGTACGCTCAATAGTTGAAGTAGTATGTATGGTAGGTTTTGCAAATCTCGCAAATCCCATTACCTCACCCGGCCAATGATTCGAGTTATGTCATCACGTACGTGCCCTACCTTACCACCTCATTTACAACCCATGCATATCACGTACCTGACAGGTCTCGCCACAGAAAATTTCCCTTTTTTCCACTTCTCGACATGATAATAGCGAGATCAAGGCGTATGCTTGACACGGCCGGCAATAGCAGCAAGTACAATGTACAAGCACTATAACGGCCTGTCTACCTTATCTCCAACCACCACTGCGAGACGCAAGCAGCATGACCAGGTCGACTCTCCCACCGTGCCGTTCATGGCAAGATGGAATGGGGGACCGTGTCGCATAAGACGTACGGTTGGCGGAAAAGGCTGGTCGGACATGTATCATCGGACCGTCGGACCGATGGTACATAGTCTGACATAAAACCAAACGCTCAAGCGGCACCAATGTGTCTAAACTACGACCGGACCACGATCAACCAGAACTCAATTAACGGGTCTGCATCATGCTACTACCAATGATAATGCTTATGACAAACGATGAGAACGGAGGAAACTGTAGTGATGGGAGAATAGTATGAACCTTCGTATTGAAAAAAAAGTCTGGGGTGTGACGTGATTGCTATCGAGTCTAGAGTACATCTTAACTGCTATGTATTATTGAATCGTAGAGATGTATTATATAATTATCCTTAGAGAAGTTGGAGTACTATATACGTGACTCTGTCACAAGTACAACTCTGAAGTACAACCTTCAGTTAACTCAATTAACTTCAGTTAACCTTCAAATAACTCTCCCGTCGGTTGTATCGTAAGTGATCTCGGTGGCCTATGTACGACAACACCAAATCCCAATGCATACATCCAATCACTCAGATTGAGGGATACAGTTATCTGGGGTATGTCAACGATATAAAGTTGCTGACTGCAGGTCCACACCTCTGATGTGGACAGGACGTTTGCGTGTGATATGTTATGGGTGGGGAGCGGACATCAGCACCACAGACTTTACCCAAATTTCAACAACATGTCATTGTCTCAGAATGAAAAGGTTCTAACGTAATTTTTTTAATTGTTGAAAGGAACGTTTTTAAGTTAGAAATTGAAGCTTTTTTCACCATGAATACCATCATGAAAATATTTTGCAATATCCAGAAGGTTCCAAAAAACACAACATCATCTGCAATTTGTTTTTACCTGAATTATTGATTGAATTCACAATAGACAACTAAAACATTGGTTTTAGAAATAAAAGATTTTACGTGTAGAACTTTTTCATTCTGAAAACATAAATTATTTATTTAGTTAGAATTTTTTCAAACTGATACAAGTCATTTTTTCTACACAGCAATACTAACTTCTATGGGTAAATTGTGTTATAAATTATGAATTTTTTATCATGCAATATTTTTATTTTTTAGTTTAGTTTTATTATGCCAAATACCTACTGTAATTTACAACTGTACAAGGCGTTAAGAAAGAGCTAGATTAAGTAATTTGAATGGTACCTATTATACAGTAACACAGTTTAGGTTGTGGTGCTAGTGTAACGAACCTACTTACTGTTAATTACACAGACACGCAGTATACGAAAACAGCATAATAGGACAATTTATAATTATTATACAATACCACGTAGGAATTACCTTATCATCGCAACAAAACAAAAATAAGCGGTAAGTACATGCTTGAATAATATTTGATTATGGCACAATAATAATTTATATTGTATCAGTGGTATAATCGTTTTACAACGGTACCTTTTCATTCTAAGATATTACATCTAAGATCATTTAGAACTATTTCATTGTTAATTATTGTTTAGAAAGAAATGATTGTAACTGATATTTCTCGGTTAGTTTTATCATTTACATTTGTAAGAGTTGGAACATTTTCATTCCCTGTATTGTATTGAATAATCAACGGATCGATACGAGTCTAAGATTTAATTATACAATAAAAATATATTAAATAATTGTATGCAAAAAACCATTTAAAAAAAAAAAACTGATTTAGAACTTTTTCATTGTAACGGAGCAACGACCCAACCATCAATCAAATCACACCATTCAAAAACATACTATCACAAAGGCTTGGGAACCAAACCATAACTACCCAAAGCACTCTTCACTCATAATGGATACGTCAATAATGAAGCCAACAAGATGACTTCCACAACAGTAGCCTCAAAACATGCATTGATACTGAAAGGTACAAAACCACCCAAAGAACACCCAAACTGAATTTTTCACGTTTCCAAGTTCCGAAGAAAAAGCCCTCGAAGTCGTAATCAGGGGCCTGACTACCGATATCTCCGATCTTCAAATTCCTGAAGAACTCTTCTCCAAAGGTTACGAAATCTCCAAAGTCCGCCAATTTGTCAAAGCCAGTTTACAACTGCCCCTTTATGTGGTCTCCTTATCAAATAACACTTCCAGCCAGTCTATATTTAAGGAATCTTTCTTCTTTTATATATCAAGCCTACAAAGTGACAAACCCAGCCCAGTGCTTCAAATGCCAAAGATTTGGTCATTCCAGAATGTACTGTGGAATCACTCCAAGATGCGTGAAATGTGTTGGATCTCACTTGGCAAAAGACTGCTTCAAGGTTCTTGAACAGACTCCTGAGTGCATTAATTGTGAAAGCCCTCACACAACCAACTACACAAACAATGTCCAGAATTCTTAAAAACAAAAGCCGATAAATAAGCTTCTTTACCCACATTCAAACGCCTGAGTGTTCAATCAAACTCCAGTAACCATCACTCCTTCAACTACTTCTCAATTCTACCCTCAGTCATATGTAATTGCTGGTAAGCCTACAAAACTATTAAACTTGTCACCATCCAAATGCTTACTAACCTGCTCTCAGAGCTCACAGCCGGTACCGCCAACATCAGAGACGTTCTCATTTCTACTCTAACAGCGCTTATCCCCCTCCTCCTATCTCATAATGTCTGACACCAGAATTATGTTTTGGAACTCTCAAGGTGTTACTCAGAAGCGTCTTGAACTCCTCGATCTAGTTCAAAGAAAAAAGGTCGACATCATCCTGTTAAACGAAACCCACCTGTCTTCTAACCGTCAAATCAAACTTCCAAACTTCTTCACTTACTCAACGAATAGACCACAAATAAACGGTCATCCTCCAGCAGGAGGCACTGCAATCTTCGAAAACAAAATATGTATTCACCACAACATCAAAATCAATACAACATCCATCACAAACACAACTATCCAAGTTAAAACTAACGATGAAGAACTCATCCTGGTCACTGTGTACTAAAGTCCAGCTCCCTCCTGACGGCTGAATTGTATAACATCCTAAATTTGGGCCAAAATGTTATTATAGAAGGCGACCTTAATGCCAAAAATCATGCATGGAATAGCAAGTCATCTAACACGGCAAATACAGCTCTACTCGGATACATGGACAACAGTTACTGCTCCAACATCACACACACGTTACCTAACTCACCCAAATCAAAGCCTCGATGTTCTTGACATTGCCATCATAAAGGCGGCTTGCCTTAGATATCATTTAGAAAATCTCCCAACAGTGCTTTCATCCAACCACATACATGTCCTGCTTGATATTCACCACCACTCTTCACACGCGTATCCGCTAAAAAAATCTATATTTCACTGACTGACAAAAATATGAAGTATATATGGAGTCAAAGCCTTTCATCCACTATCCACATAGGAGCAAATAAACTTGGCTATTCAACTTATCAATGATTATATCTCAGACAACGTTAAGACCGATTCTGAGAGGAGCAAATAAACTTGGCTATTCAACTTATCAATGATTATTGATTATATCTCAGACAACGTTAAGACCGATTCTGTAACGCATAATCTGGCACACAGAAAATCAGATCTACCACCGGTTATCCGTTCTCAAATTATTAAAAAAACGTAAGCTAACATCAGTTTGGCAAAGAACAAGAAACCTGGCCATCAAAACCCTACTCAACACCCAAACTTAGCGATCTCCTCCATTCTCACAGTGAGGAAGAGGGGTTCGATTTCCTTGGTTCAATTCAAGTTGAAATGAAAAGTTCATTGTTAGAATTAAATAAAAATTTTTTTAATTGAAAACCTTAGATTTGAAAATATAATAGAAGATTCCTTATAGGTATGTACGTTTTTCTAAGAATTAAAAATAAATTAATATTTATGTAATTTATAATTGGCGATCGAAGTTCAACTTTTATTGGATATTCAATAACGTAAAATAACGATTTATCTTTTAACGGTTTTTTCGTTGTTATACATAAAAAAATAGTATCCATAAAAACTTAAAACATTCTATTTTTTCCCTAATTATTATTTTATGAATACAATGTAATTTTCAAAATATTTAGATAGTTAATTTTTACAAGCGTAGAACATGAACCTATTCGTAAAAATCATGAAAACTTGCAAAACAATTTTTATATCTAAAATTTCAAAATTTGATACAAGATTCCTTATAAGTTTGTCTATCTTTATCAATAAAAAAATAATAATAATAATAACTACCAGTAAGACAAATTAAATTTTTATGAGTGTTTAAAGTTCAATGTTTTACAACATTTGATATTCACTTGATTTTCATAGCGAAAATTATTTTCTTGTTTTGTTGTAATTCAAAAACGAATAACTACTGTAGATACTTGAAATTTACTCCATTATTTTTATTTTATAAATGTTTATACTTGATACTATTTTCAAAATAGTTTGACTCATTTCGAGTTGTTTACGAACATTATAAAGTTTCAATTTTTTTTTTCTATAAATATATATATATATATATATATATATATATATATGCATGTTTTTTTTTATTGAAATTTGAAGTTCAAATTTGCACAAAATTTGTTATATTAAAAATTCAAAAATAATATTGCAGTTAAAATTTTATAAGATGTTCAATTATTATACCTGAAGATTAAAAATGTAGAATAAGGTTCTACGTAAGTAGTTCATACTGTAACCAAAAAATCTATATAAACACAGTTGTTTTATTGTTTTTTGGAGTTCAAATTAGGGTGAAATTAGATACATAAACCAAGAACAAAAATTTCCGTTTTTAGTTATAATTTAAATATTATAATCGTGGGTGATTTGAGCTTCTAAAGTAGATTATTATATATAAATAATATTAATTCAATTTACCGGCTTCCATATTAAAAATAATAATATAGATGACACGTTTGTAACCTACTGTACAAAAGAGGCACAACCACTTACCAGCCTATTTTTAATTAATAATTATAGCCCCCCTCTGCCTTATTTTCAATGTTTAATATCTGATAAGTGATAACCATAAATAAATATTATTAATTATTAAATATTGCATATTAAAAAAATAAGCCATATCCCACCTCCCCATGACAAAATCATTTGACCTTTGCTATTAGATACACATTAATTACAGAAGCATTAAAAAATATTAAATACAATAAATACACCTAATAATAAATATGGTATTCACTGACAAATGGCGAATAATACTATTCGATTTTTATATTTATTATTAGTTGTTACTGAATAAACAAATAACTGTGAACATTATTTATTTTGTGCTGAGGCAGTGTGGTATGGAAACAAGTCGCTTACAAAAGATATCGACAAGTAAAATATTATTTCATTTACTGTTCAACGTTCATATTATTACTTTTTTATATTTTATTAAATCAAAATGATTTTTTTTAAGCAGTATTTAATAACACATAAAGTTATAATAATAATCGCTACTTGGACTATGCCTGCAAAAGCTACTTTACAAAATGAAGAAATATTACGCAGTAAGGATTAATTTATAATTGATTTACAATTATTATATTTGTGTTTTGTTTTAATTTTGTCGATATACATCAATATCATATATATCATCAATAACTTGTATAATATTCCAGAATTAATTTAAAAACAAAAACCAATTAATGCTATTTTATGATTATTTAAAGAAAAAATGTCTATTTGATAGAATTTACATTTTTTACTTTTCAATTTATCCTGAAGGTGTTTTAAAAAGTTTATTATTCATGATTTTGGAGGAAAAATTAAATATTCTGATATTTCAAATTGTGCTTAACACGTTGAGCTCCGCTAGAAATTTCGAAGCATAGCCCGGGTCGCCGCACCAAAAATATGTTTTTACGGAAAAAATAAATAAAAATTAACAAAAATAAAAACCAATTATATTGTTAGCTTCTTGAGACAGTACCTGATCGCCTACAATATATTTCAAACGTTATCTCATCGCCATCAAAATTATGATTCATAAAAAGCGATTAATATTTTGTCGA
>NC_042494.1:139560837-139635791 GCF_005508785.2 Acyrthosiphon pisum
TTTTTTTAAGCAGTATTTAATAACACATAAAGTTATAATAATAATCGCTACTTGGACTATGCCTGCAAAAGCTACTTTACAAAATGAAGAAATATTACGCAGTAAGGATTAATTTATAATTGATTTACAATTATTATATTTGTGTTTTGTTTTGTTTTAATTTTATCGATATACATCAATATCATATATATCATCAATAACTTGTATAATATTCCAGAATTAATTTAAAAACAAAAACCAATTAATGCTATTTTATGATTATTTAAAGAAAAAATGTCTATTTAATAGAATTTACATTTTTTACTTTTCAATTTATCCTGAAGGTGTTTTAAAAAGTTTATTATTCATGATTTTGGAGGAAAAATTAAATATTCTGATATTTCAAATTGTGCTTAAACGTATACTAGTATATCAGCTTAAGGCCTAGTAATATGTTATAACAAATTTCATAATTCATACAATTTGTTTGACGTATTGAAATTTAATTTTTTTATAGTCAACCAACAATCAATTAATATTATCAAAAATTACTTAATTTTTTTTTTTCACAAAGGCTTAGATCAGTAACCAACAACCCGTATATGGCCCTTGTAGAGATTTTATGTATTTCACGAGTAAAATTGTATACACATTATAAACTAAGATAATATGGATTTGAAACTTTGGATTAAAACGTTATTCGTTGGTATCTATACTGTGTTAAATTAATCAATCCAACAGTTGTAAGCTTAGACTAAATTTGATATAATTATACATTTTGTTTAAAATAAAAAAAGATATATTAAAATTGTATTCATATTCATATTTGTTTTTTGGCCTTTTGCATCAAAAAGGTTGCCACCCCTAGGTTAGGTTAGGTTAGAACTACGCATACAAAATAATCGGACAAATATTTTTTTAATTATTTGCATAATTTGTAGTAAATTTTAGTAAATACTAAATATACAAGACTGACTGATAAAAATTATATTTTTTTTTAGAAGATTGTAAAGGTAAAATGTTTTAGTCAATTATTAGTAGGTACATAGTTATTATATAAATAATTTTATACTAGTACCAAAAAATATTGTGTGAGTCTACAACTGACACACAAATTAATTCTTAATACCAGAAAGAAAAATATTACAGAAGGTTTTTGGGACAATATAGTATATTATAAGTTATAACAGAAGAGTGGATGACAAAAAAAATATAGAGAGTTAGAACCAAAAATTACGTTATAAGGTATTGTTCGAACACGGACGCGTTTTCGCGCCACTGTAGTTTCGGTGGCTTACCCCCTCCTCCACCGCCCAGCAACAAGCTGTGCGTGTCGCCGCTGGTTGTACTCATACAGTGGTACATAATTCACTTGTCTTTTCCAGGTGGTCGAGCACGACGCACCGCCTTTTAATATTTGTTCACGTTTGTGTGACAAGCTGGCAAAATACACCAAATATATAATATCACTGAGCTCTGTTTGCGCGCGTGTCTACATTGTTGAGACGTTGTTGCCGTTGTGATATTTTGCCGGCGGAAATAACGGCGGCGGCAATGATGGGGGTAAACGTATAATGCGTAGGACAAAACGCCAATCGCCAAGGGACACCACAGTATTTGTACCTATGTAACTCCTTCGCACAACTGACACTCGACTTAATGAACTACACGTCACATTTATGTCACAAACCACGTGAATTTAATGAATTGCGTATTACTCCGCGGACAGAAACAACGAACACGCAACACCCGAACGGCCTAACTAGATGGCCATCGGCACTCGGCAGACCGGCTGTAAAACAATAATTAGGTGGTGACGGCGATAGCGATTATCTGTCAGTCGACGAAGGCGAAAGCGGTGACAATCTCAGAGGCCGAAGTCCGAATGCACTGTGCCGTATTCGGTGACAGCAGCCTGTTGTACACCACGATTAAAAAGAACAGGTTAGACGTCGACAATATGATTTGTACACGACTGCCCGGTCACAACTCGTTACAGTTTACGTAGTTGTAATAATATCCGCTAGGTTGGCGCTGCTAGTTAAACGGGCTATATCATAGTAAGTCTATGATAATGTTCTTTATAAACTGTGTAATATCAAATCTAAGAGTTACCTGCATTAATTATTCGAACTTTAAATACTTATAAAAAAAAACTGTGACTAAGGATTTTTAATATTTTTCAAATGTCATTATAACAATATAGTAGGAGCCTTGTATTAAATTTTTAAGCTTTTTTACCCAACAAATAAAGTTGTATTGACATTCATAGAAAAAAAGACTAATAAATTGGAAACTTAAAATGTTCCTAAACAGTTCAAAACAAATCAAAATATTTTGAAAATGTTGTGTATAGAAAATGCAAATATAAACAACCAGTGAAAATTGCATGTATATATGTACATTTGTTTTAAAGTTACACCAAAATCCAAAAACCAAAATCGATTTTATCAAAAACAAATTTTGCGTAAAAATTCCCGTTTTTCCTTAACTTTAATGTTGTTTTTCCCGGCGCTTTTGGAAACTATTGAGAATTTTAAAATTTAATCTCCCAAATACACCAACTAGATTTACTTTCTTATCAAACAAGATACTGTTGAAAAAAATCTAATTACATTTAGACGTCGTGTTACAACACACTTTAATAAGAATTTGTAACATAATCATTGATTACATTATAATATATTTATTATAATAATGTAAACTCAGTGGTATGTATCAAAACAAAAAAAAATTAGTGTTAAGACAATTTCAGATGACTTTCTCCTCAAAATATTGTTATACCTATCTAACAATCAATAATGTCTTATTTTCCTTCTATCAACCAACACCCAACGACCCCTATGTTACACATGATTACACCCAACTATTATACCACTGTATTTATACTAGAGAGCCTTTATATAATATATAACTATACTTAAATTACAGGGTGTGGCGGTGTGCTATCTAATATTTGTCATACCCTGAATATCTTGTTTAATTACAACATAAATATTTATAATATTATATTATGTTTTTAGAAATATTAAATAATATCTTTATTTTGATTTATTAAAATTGAAAAGAAAAGTTACGGTATACCTGATATTTAGAACTTTAGAAAAATAAGTATTTGATATGTTCGGGTGTCTGAGCGCGATTTACAACCTAGGCCCAGTGATGTAAAGAATACTTTTATTTTGTATTCGAATAATTTTTTCATAAAGTATTTAAAATAGTATTCGAATAAAAATACTTAACATAACGAAGTATAAGTTAAAACGAATAATACCTACTTTACATTTGTATAAGACTATTAAGACTGTAAAAACGTTATTTTCTATTGGGATTATCACAGTATAATACAAATCTAGCACGTCTGACTAGCAGCGCTCGGCGGTTTTATGAACTACGTAAAGCGTAACTAGTTCTGACCGCTGATACAGCGCGCGATGCTTAACCTGTTCTTTATAATCGTGGTGTACACATATCTCATATGCACATACAAGCATCTTCCGTGGTTGGTCCTCTTCCTTTTTAAATTAGCCTATATTCTGTCCAGAAGTCCAATCTATCTCTGTACCAAATGATCCCGAGCACTTCGTTGCCCGGCAACCATTAATTATTATTATAATAGCTTCAAAACCCATGGTAACCATGGCAACCAAAGAACACACACACACAAACAAACAAACATTCTATATCTCCCCCGGGGTTGGTTGCCATGGCAATATGGATACACACACAGGTGGAAATCTCAGAATAATATATTAATGGTTGCCATGGTAATATGGACACACAGACATACATCTATATCTATATAATATTATAAAAAGGAAAGATTTGTATGTTTGTAACGAATAAACTCAAAAACTACTGGACAATTTCAAAAATTCTTTCACTATTAGAATGTTACATTATCCCTAAGTAACATGGGCTATATTTATTTCTAGAAAAATTAGGAATCCCTACTAAAACTTCAATAATGTCATTTTTTTGTATGTATCAAACAGCCCCTTTTTTGTGTGTAAAGTACTCAACGGATTTTAATACGGTTTTCACTAATAGATCGGTCGAGTCACAAGGGAAGATTTTAATGTATAATTTGTTTTTTTTGTGTGTTTGAGTGGTTCCCTGGATGATTTAGATTCACGATTGGACCCGGTAGGTCTAACCTTGAGAGGTGCTCAAACAGGGATTTTAAGATTTACCATGGACATTTTTGTTTATAAATGGTTTCTATATTGGTTATAGGAAAAATAATAATTAGTAGAAATTAGTATTACAATCGTATATTGGTTGCCCATTAGTTGATAGGGCAGATGAAGCATGCACACAATCGAATTTTTGCACAATGCCTACTTAATATTTTGTCGCACGTTGTCCGTGATCCGACGTAGTCTGATTGCCTACCGGGGTGGCTGAGTAGTGAGTTGCACTTACTGCAGCGAGTTACACCCAAAAGGAGTTGAACAATCACAATTTTTTAAGAGTTGACTTTTTCAGCTATATTATAATAAATTAGAATAAATATGTCATATACATTTTGTAAAAATATATTTATTAAAAATACAATTCTTTGGCCTGGACAATGTCGGGAAGAACAGCTAGTTAATTTATAAATATATAGATTGTTTGAATAATTTTAAAATGTTTAGGGATTCTAACTATATGTGCTGAATTTCCAAGTAAGTTAATTATAATTAACAAATAATTAATTTGATTACTAAATTTATTAATATATCAGACATCATTATAGGTAACTTATAAACATTGCCTATTATGATCTTAAAAGTAATTTTAAGAAATTTTAATTGTACATACCTATATGGCCGACATGGATATTTGGGCATAGCTCAAACAAATATTTATTAATTATTTAGTATTTATTTTAAGAGGAACTTTCTGACACCAAAACATTGCATGAATGGTAAAATGTATGCTGTATTGCGCTTCCAGGAGGCCTTTGTCCAAAAAACTCTCATAAGTCATTCGTTAATCGTGTTATTATTTTATAAGTATTCTTAATTATTGTTTTACGCCCATATGGGAGTTTTTCTCACACCAAATAAGTAATTCATGTATTTAAGTTTGTTTTAATTTTTAATATGATACTTTGAGCGCTTATCCCCTAGATTACTAACCTCACTTACCTACAAGTGTAGTGTTGAGTATTATCTAGATAAAAATATTTATATATTTATCTTACTTAGATAAATAAAACTGTTATCTGATTATCTGCAGTGAATTAGATAACATTTTTATTAATTTCGCTTGATTTTTTTCGGTTTTTCCATAACTTTTAATAATTATAATATGCATCAATAACCTACTTCATAAGGCATATTCTGAACTGCGTAATAATTTTGAATGTATTAGATGTGCGTGAAGTTGGCCCCCCCACGTTTTCCAATTTTTTCCAAACCTACGCCATTTTTTTGAAAATAATTTGAGAACCAGTTTTCAGAATTTGAAAATCACGTGCGTAAAGTTGGTACACCGACTTTGTCGTATCGTCCCACAACTAATACAATATTTTTGCAAAATAATTGCAACACATTTTTACTATTTTTATATTAAAAAATTATACGAACCTGTAAAAAAACGTACTGCCAGTTTTTTTGAAAGACATAAAGCTCAAATTTTTATGATTTTTTATAAATAGGTGCCATTATTTAAAACAAAAATTGGTCTATTTTGTTTTCATGTCAAAAAATATTGTTTAAAGTTAAAAATGTATGTCATTCAAAGCTTATATGGAAATACTGTAAAAAGTATAAACACTATAGTCTATAATTTAGTTTTGGAAAAAAATTAAGTGCACTAGCGTTGTATAAACAAATTAACTTCTTTTTAACATTATTTTAATTTTTTATATTATGCTACAAACAGCGGTTGTATGACGATAATATAATATCAATAATGATGAACTGAAACAAGACGTTGACGGCGAGTTGTCGTATCGACGGTTAGCGAACGAGAGAGTAGCTGCCGGCGGCCGGTACCCGCTTTGCGTGACTTGCCTTTCCATCCCGCCATTTGCTTTTGTGGTGGGGTGTGAGAGTCGACGTTGTCTCGCTGCCGTAGCCCGTGGTGGTGGTTGACAAAAGTGTAGACCGGTCGCTGCGGTACCTGTACTTTGTAATGGTTGCCACTGCGTACCGTGTAACAACACTGGAGTTACCACACTACTAGCTTTGATCATAATTTATATGACCTATTTACATATTATATAATATACCTACAACTTATCATTTTACATAATATATTGTGTGAAGGGCAAAAACCATCATCCTGTATAAAAGTTTATTTAAATAGAAAACCGTCAATACAAAATGCTGTATGTAGGATGATAAGTTATACCAGCTGTTAAGCTGTATAACAGCAATACGCCTAACTATTTTATGAATCCTCGTACTCAAACAATGCACTCACTGCCCATCCAAATTTCCTGACATGCTTGAGCAGTGACTCCCAACGTGAACAGTACCGCCTTCTTGTGGGCTTTTTCAATTTTGAGGGATCATTTAGTTTTATTGGATTTTAGAATTTAGTAAGTACATACAAATTCAGGGTGGGGGGCAGTATGAGATTTTTTAAAATTTAAAAAGAGCGTTAAGTAAAAAAGGTTTAGGAATGACTATGCTAGACTGCTAGAGTATCAACCTTTTTAGGTTATTGATGTCCATTCTTCAAACAGCCACTGTATTTCATCTCAAGCTATTTTATATGAGCACAATCATAGTGAAAATAATGCTTCCGGATGATAGTTAAATGTTATTCAAATACAAAATTTAATGAACTTTGTCGCTTTACTGTATTGATATAATTATATGCATGTACTGTGGTTTATAGGTTAACGCCCTAAAACTGCATTAGGTGACAATTATGTTACAAGAGTCAAATTTAATAATGATGTTTAGTATTGTTCTATAATAAATACTAGTATAATTAAATTTCAGATGAAGAAAAAACTGACATAATAAAAATGGAAAATAAAGGTATTTCTTTCAGAATACGTAGGTACCTGTGTTGTTGCCTTCCTCCCCAGAACTATTGAGTTTCTAGGCCGCCCTTGACTATACGATTCTCATAAGTCTTTCGTAAATTGTGTTTGTAATATTATCAGTATTTTGAATTTTAGTTCCTAACCGGGGGAGAATTTCTCACACAAAATAAATAATTCATAAATCTAAGTTTGTTTTAAATTTCAAGACTTTTATATGATGCATTTGAGAGCTTATCTCCCATCTCAGCCATGTCACTAAACTCTCCAACAGTCTAACCTCACTTTTAGCTCATTACTGTCATAATTCATATCATAACAATAATAATAATAATAATTAATAATAATTTGTACGTTAAAAAAGTGAAATTAAATAATGATGTGTAGTATAATTGTTCTATAATGATACTAGTATTATTAAATTGCAGTTGAAGAAAAAGCTGACATAACAAAAGTGGAAAACAAAGATATTTGTTTAAAATTACGTACGTATGTTGTTGCCCTCCTCCCAAGAACTATTCAGCACTTCCAGGACGCCCTTGTCCATACAATTCTCATAAATCATTCGTGAATCGTGTTTATTATTTCATCAGTACCTATTTTTAATTTTGACTCATACCGGAGGATCATTTCTCACACAAAGTAATTAATTCATATATCTAAGTTTGTTTATTTTTTTTTTTTATATGATGTTTAGAGAGCTTACCCTACATCTCACTAATCTTTCTAACATCACTTTTAGCTCATAACTGTCGTAATCAAGATCATATTAATTATTTAGTAATAACGTCTACTTTACAAAAGTTACGTTGAACAATAATGAGTTGTATTATTTCTAAAATAATTCTAGTATAATTAAATTTCAGATACTGAAAATTCTGACTTAACAAAAGTAAAATATAAAGGTATTTATTTAAAAATACGTATGTGTGTTGTGACCACCCCCCCCCCCCCTTAACTTTTCCAATGAAAATAATTAAATTTATGTAATTTAAAGAAAATACTTTGAAATTATAGCTATAAAATGGAAACATTTAAATATCATACAATTAATTATATTTGTTGCGTCACCGGCTATTCTCTGGCATTTGGCCGGACGACTAATAAATAATAAAAATAGTGTTCATGAGTATGGGTGGATAAGGTGAACAAAGTAGAAATAAAAATTGACAATGTTGTAATAATAATAATGATGTGTGTATTGTAACACTAGAATTCAATATATATAATGGCTGGTGAAGACAAGCACTAATCAACAATAATGATATAAATTATAATAAATGATAGTACCGGTCCGGCACAAGCGCCTCGGTCGGGAATTACGATATCGGCGTCTTCGATGACGGCAGCAGCCGGTACGACGATCACGAGGTGGACGGCGGCGAAGGTGATTGACGGCTATTGACGGCGGCACCGGACGATGTCGAGTGAAAATATGCGATTTGACGGTGGCACGACGGAATCAGACGACAACTGATGAACCGACGTAACGAAATAATATAATATATAAATGCGCCACGAGGTGGTCGCAACGGCAGCAAATGGCCGGAAGTGACACGACGCGTGGTCTGCTCAACTCGAGCGTATGGAACAAACAAGTTTTTGGTCGCTGTCTCGCTGACCGGTTTCCATACGGCATAATAAAAGCAGCGGAGAGTTAGAATAATATTAATTTAAATTGCATTCCTTATTTTTATGCAAATTGTATGAAAATAATTAAGTTAGTAAATAAAATTCATCTGCTTCTTATACATATATTATTATAATGAGATAGTTGCATAACATAATAATATTATCATTAATAAATTATCTTTATTTTTTAGAAAACCTAAGTACGTATTTTCATTTTTTTTTTCTTTGTTAATTAGGTTTTTAATTAATTTATATAATATAACTTACAATAGTTCAGTATCAGCTTACAGATTACTGTATTTTGAATCGCCTATATAAGACAGTTTATTACACCTATAATAAGATATATAAAATTGATTAACTAGAAATCTCTAAACCATCAAAGGTTTATTCATTAAAAACAGTATTAGTAAAAAAAGAACTTGTTGCCCCCGAGTCCAATTCCATTTAAATTTTAATGCCATTAACTTTTACATTAATTATTTCTGTAGATACTGAGCTATTGTGAATATTATTTACATTAAATAGCTCAAATTCTTTAAATGAGTTATCTACCTTAACATCTATATTTTATACTTCAACGTTGATTTTGCATACGCTTGCTAAATGACCTATTTTAGAACATGAATTACATTTATAATTTTTATAATTCCATACAGAAAAACCATGACCCTTTTTCCCACAATGTAAACATGTTGCGTTTGAATTTGTCTTGCTTGAACTTGATTTATTTGAGGTCCATGGTCGATTCTTTTTCGCTGCGTCTCCGTGACTAGTTCTCACTTTTGGTTTGAAGCTGCTGGTTTTTTGGAACTTCTTTTCAATTTTGTGTATGACAGATGGTGTTTGAGCTGTTGTAACAGTTGCCAGTTCTTTTCAAATCGAGCTCAATCAGTTAATTTAATCCTTTTTAATGTCTTCTTCGCAAACGGGATCCTTAATAATACCATCGTTAAAGCTGTATCAGTACGCCAGCGCACGACATAAAACGGTCCTTTTCAGGACCAACCAATCAGATTGCAGTATTATCGCGCAAACGACCAGGACAACTTGGAACCCACATTACAGGGCCCCAAGTTGTCACAGACACATAAACCCAAAGTATAAACGTAGGGGAAGCTGTCACGAAGCCAATGACCCTAACCCCGTACACACAGCTCCAAAGCGGGGTGAACAAGATCACTTTCCGTACTGAACATAAACACAACGGCACACGGCGATTGCGCACAGTTTACAATTAGGTATGGAAGACAGTATATATACCGAACGACACCAGGACCCCAGAACTTAAAATACATTTACCAGACATAATCGAAACAATCTCCCGAGGAATTTACCCCCTGAAATTGGATCTGAAATAAAAACTAAGAACCGACTCAGGAGAGAATTGCAACGCAACCGTGATCCAACAATAAAAACACAGATAAATAACAAAATTAATTTCATTAGAAATATGCTAAAAACTCACCGACAAGACGAGTGGGATAGATTTATCAATTCTCTCGACCCGGATGACAATTCTATATATAAACTAAACAGGAATCTCTTAAACAAAACCCCCACCATACACCCCTTCACTGGGCCTAATGGACCGGTATATTGTGCGACGGAAAAAACCGAAATCTTTGCGGACTCCTACCAAAACCAATTTTCACCAAACCCTGGCTTGGACCTTACAGAAGTGAACGACAGTGTCCAAGCCATAAGAGAATCGCCAAATACAAAAACACTTTTCTAGTCTCCCGGTTCAATAGAAAAAATAATCAAAAATCTCCCGAAAAGGAAAGCCCCCGGGGAAGATGCTATCACTAATTCTGCCCTGAAATTCATGCCAAAAAGTGCGATAATATTTTTAACACGGATAATAGACGGCTGTCTAAGAATTGGGTATTTTCCAACAGTCTGGAAAAACGCTACAATACTTACAATACCAAAACCAGGAAAAAACCACAGCTTACCAACAAATTACAGACCCATTTCATTACTTTCTTCTCTGTCTAAAATATTAGAAAAACCATCCTCCATTAACTTAAGGGTTCAATTGGAAGGAACAATTCGCGTTCAGAAACGAACACTCGACCACGCTCCAGTTGGTAACTTTTTCGGACAAGTTCACTATCAACCTAAACAATGGGGAAAAAACTGCGGCGGTCTTTTTAGATGTAGAAAAGGCCTTTGACCGCGTGTTGCACAAAGGACTCCTCCATAAAATCCACCAAATGGGTACTCATACAAACTTAACGAAAATAATTGATTCCTTCTTCGATAAGAGAACTTTTAGAGTTCGCCAAGAAAACTCCCTTTCCAGCATTCGACCAATTACTGCTGGAGTTCCACAAGGATCGTGCCTCTCGCCGACACTTTACCTGATCTACACAAATTACATTCCACTAACTCCAAAAGCAAACCTAGCACTTTTTGCAGATGATACTTTGTTCTTCACTAATGACCAGAACCACAACCGTGCAATAATTCAACTGCAAAATCAACTGAACATGGCAATTGAATGGTTCGAAAAATGGCGCCTACAGATTGATCTGGAAAAAACAATAGCGGTTCTCTTCAACAAACAACAAACGGCAAACCTTAGGAAACTAAAATTGAACAACCACTAAATAAAATGGACTAACAGTGCAAAATACTTCAGCATGATCTACGACAAAAACTTGACTTTTAGCCTTCACATTAAGTCTGCCATCCGAAAAGCTACTAAAGTCCGTGGTATACTATACCCAGTTCTAGGTAGGAAAAGTCCAATTCCTGTTAAAACTAAATTACAAATATACTCAATGTATGTACGGTCAATCCTTGCGTACGCAGGTTCAGCTTGGGGCCCAACTTTGTCAAAGTCTAACTGCGCAAAAGTTGAGGCCGTTCAAAATATTGCTCTCAGAACAATTCTTGCTGCACCTTACTATGTTTCAAATACAACCTTACGCAACACATCAGGCCTTCCCACAATTCGTGAGTGCATTCTCCGCAACACAAAAATACTATTTTACAAAAACCAATTTTCAAAATATCCGTATATACATGACCTAGGCCGCGGTACTCAACATTTCACGAAGGTGCTTAAAAATCGCCCATTTGATTGGACTAACGCCTAACCAAAATACTACCTAACTCATATTATCAAATACATTCTCCCACACATCATAGGCCAACGCCTGAAATGTGTCACAGGCTTATTAGACGTCCGTACAAGCAATAGCAATAGCAATCCCCCAGAACTCAAAAGTGGCCGGGGGGACAGTGGGTTTTAGACGCGCCTAGTGATACGTCTAGTGGCAGTACCGCTGGTCCTGGATTGGCTGGTCCATTTGTCCAACGTTCTCGCGTTCTCCTCTTTGGAATGAATCGGGGATCGCCGGATAGGTCTGCGGGCTATGGGAAATACTTCACGTATTGTTACCCGTGCGAAGGTGGCAACTCCTGATGGTCTCTCGGGTGGCACGGCACCCGGCTATCCGTAGAGAACGGCTCGCTGTCCGGTCGGACCGTCCGTTGCCTTGATCGGTGAATGTGCTTCGGTCCGTCGACTCGTACACCCTGAGTGCGGCGATGCCCGTACGGGTTACGTTCGCAGGTGTGTGCGAGGAAATGTATTCTGGGAGCCGGTCGTCAATATCGACGCACACCTTGCGAGCTGGTCACTGCGTCGACTTGTACAGGAAAGTGTGGCGATGCCCGTACGGGTTGCTCACGGTCTCGTATGAGGAATCAGGTTCGTCGTGGGTCTGCTTCGGTAGTCTCAGCTGCTCTAAGCCGTCGCAATCTCGTACAAACGTAAGTGTGGCAATGCCCGAACGGATTGCTCACGGGTTTGTACAATGATTCTTCGTCGGTGACTTTTCCGCCGGTGTTCTCTTTATGCTGCGTCCTGTAAATGTTCGCTCCGTCAGTCCTTCTGTTCTTCTATTCTTTGTATTGTGTTGAGTGTCTGGTCGAAGAAATTATACTGAGTAAAGAAGGTCAAACTCTCTACTTTCCTCCCTATCCAAAATTTACGAACGAATCATCCTCACTCACCTGCAAAACAATCTCCGTGACAAAATTCACCCAGAACAATTTGCCTTCAGATCTTAACACTCTACCACCCTACAACTGACCAAACTCACTCACCAACTTAGCCAGAACTTTAACAACAACGTAAACACCGCGTCCATCTTTCTTGACATGGAGAAAGCCTTCGACCGAGTCTGACACGTAGGTCTCCTCTACAATCTATACCAACACAATATCCCGACTGAAATCGTTAAAATCATCGAATCCTTTATCACTGACCGCACCTTCATCACAAAAGTCGAAGACTCGTTCTCGTCCACCAGACACATACTCACAGGCTTCCCTCAAGGATCCTACCTCTCACCTACTCTCTACTTGACTTACATAAATGACATACCAGCAACTCCTAAAGCACATATCTATCTATTCACTGACGAAACAATGTTCTTTACTTTCGACAAAAACCCGAAACGAGCAGCCATACAATTACAACACCAACTCAACCTAGCTACCACATGGTTTCATCGCTGGAGAATCAAAATAAACCCGACCAAAACTGTAGTTATCCTTTTTGGACGTTCTAATACTTCTTCCATCCCACCATTATTACTCGACAATCATACAGTAAACTGGTCCAATCATGCCAAATACCTCGGCGTTACAATCGGGCGCAAACTCGCCTTCGGTAAACACGTCCAAGACATCACTAAAAAGGCAACTCGCGTTTGCGGAATACTTTACCCCATACTTAACCGTTCTAGCACAACAACTTCGAAACTCAACATTCTAAAACTCTACGTCTCTCCAATTCTTTCTTATGCTGGCTCCTCTTGGGCACCCTTTATCGGTCCCTCACATTGGAAACGCATCGAATCTGTCCCAAACATAGGTATTCGTACGATAACGGGTGTGCCCACTATCGTTAGAAACTCGGTCCTTCTAAAATCTGCAAATTTCAAGTCTATCAAAAATTCATTCATTCTCAATCAAAATCGATGTTCTACAAAAACTCCTTCTCCGTCCATGCCCACATCCGACTCCTAGGTAAAACTCACCTCCCTCCAACCACTAAACAAAGAATCAAACCCTACTTTAGAACAACGACTTTATTAAATCTTCTTCTAAACTTCCATCCACTAGTAGAGGCAAAAGCCTGGAATAGTTAACGGCTTAGCCACCCCTACAAAGCAAAGCAAATAACCCAAAACTCAGCGAGTGCCGCCGGTGAAGACCAACCGCCAACACCGACTCCAACGAACCTCTCCATCCCCCCTCTGACCACTTGATTGAGTTGTGTCAAACCACGGGTACGATATATGCTGTAGTCGCTTCCAGCGAGTCACGCGCAACGATATATCGACCTCGTCCGTACGGTAACTGTAACACGCCGATATCCCCAACATTTTCCCATCATTGTATATAGGACCAGGCTTTCGCTGGTCGCGCCGAGATCTCACCACGACGGACCGTCTATTCAGGCCGGCCTTAGCACCCGTGAATCTCGCTACCCTCCATTTATACATGAATATATTGGTCAATAAATAAAGGATAAGACGTAATACCAAAAATCTACGCGTTCTTATTTCGGACGCCGGTCCGCAGTGACCATGCCATCTCAAAGCCTATTAAAAACTCGTCTTTGAGGACTGCAATTAAGTTCGTTCCAAATTGACATTGTGTAGCTGCATTTTTAATTTTCATATACCAGTCGTTCACTGGCTCTTGGTAATTTTTACGTAGGGTTTAAAATTCATCACGTTTTCGGTAAGTAGATAGAAATTTTCGATACGAACTGTCTGCATAAAATGTTGCATAATTGTTCGTGCGTACTCTTCCCCTTTCAACATGATATATGTCTGTTCTCCCAAGCAAGTAATTAAAAATGGTACTTTCCTTTCTTCTGGAATCATATTTGCTAAGAAATATTGTTCCATGCGTTCCTGGTATACTGTCCGTTTCCCGTCGGTTTTGAATTCTGACAAAACGCCAATTGTACCATACACGTGGACTCCATCAAGTGTGGAACCAATCTCACTTTGCTTGGTACTGCCGGTCATTTTTGCAGAAAAACGAATTTGCAAATTAATGGATGAATGATTAACGACGCCACGCCGTGCTGCTAATTTTATCCGTTTTAATCTTGTGTACTTAACGCCGTGTCAATTTTTGCAGCTCATACTTTTTATCTTCGTCACCACTGTTATATTGCTGACCACCGTGGTTAGAAACACATAAACAAGAGTAAATGAAACATTTTACATAAACACTAATTCATTACAGTAAAATACAAAAGAGCGAAAACATGTTTCTTTTTACAAACATTTTAGTACTATGTGGACGTAACAAAAACAAAATATAATTTAATAAAAACATAACCTAGCATTTTTTGCTTATTCGACACAATCAGCCAGAGCGCGTTAGTGTCATATATGTATAACACTAACTACCTGACACGGCAAATGCTATTGCTAGGTTTTTGTGATTATGCGAGTAGTATATTCTCAGCTAGGCAATCTACTTGAGATAGACCACGGACCCCGCGTGGTGCTTACGTGAGTGTATAATTAAACTCTGAACTATCAAAAAATCGGTGCGCTGAATCCGTAGTTCATACTGAATACATTATGTTCTAAAATACACAGGTTTATCACATTAATAATAATTATTATTAATATCAAAACAAATAGCAACCATTTATAAACAAAAATAATAATATTAACAATAATCTCAAAAGCCCTGTTTGAGAATATTTCCTAGTTGGATCTCTTATTTACCCTGTTCACGAAAAATGTAGCCTATATTCTTTCCCAAGGTCTAATCTATCTCTGTACTAAATTTCATCGCAATTGGATGAACGGGTTAGGAATGTCAATCAAATGACACAGACAGTCATTCGCAAACATTTATTGTCTTTTCTATATACAGATATATTCTTAGAAATAAGGACCATCTCCGCTCAGAATCATTTTTCATCGTAAACAATGATGAAACATTCAATTTAAATTTACCACATCTATTACAGTGATATGGCAATATAGGTATTCATTGAAAATAGGAACACAGGACATCTACTATACAGCAGATCCAAATATCATCACATTCTATATTTGATAAATATCTATAGTTCAAACATAGTATAACTATGTACGTAAGTCACGAATTGAGATTTTAACGTTGTACGTTATAATAGATATCTCAAATAAATAGGATTATAAGGACGTAAAATATGATTGTATAGATTATTATGGTAATAACCTGCTTTCCACGCTTGGTCTCATTTGTACAATACGTTATAATGTAAACACGTTTTTACAGTAGTTATTATCTGGGGAGCTTCCTAAAACCATAAATAGGTACTTACTGAAGATTTTAAACAGCAGAAAATAGTGATGATTGCAAAATCGACAACCATGGTAAAAACTTAGTTCAATCGCAAGACAATAATGGAACACCATCTATACATTTTCAATACAGAAAAAATTCATAATATGTACAAAAAAAAAACGCTAATAAATAATGATAGGTAGGTCTATACTTGAAAAAAACCCATTTATTGTAAGCTATATTTTTGTTTTTATAGAAAAGAATATGAGTAAGTATTTATGAGATTTATAATAAGTCTTATTGAAGGAAATAGGTAAAAAAAATTGATATGAGGGGTATAAAAAACAAAAAATCCTTATAATTAGGTAGTTATAAATGTCAAACAAAGTTAATGTCAGTTCATTCCACTACAAAATTATACATATCTCATGAAAAATTCGTTCCAATATGTCGAACTAGATATTATTGATTGGCATATGGACAAGAAATAGTTTAGCATTATGTTTCATATCTAGGTAGTTTATTAAAAGAAATTTTGTTTATGTTTACAATACAGAAATATTCTAAATTGAGTGATTTTATACATGATAAGAACTGTTATATTAATAAATAATAATTAATAATTATTAGGTATATAACTAGCTTTCCCGCCGACGTTGTCCGGGCCAAAGATTTGTATTTTTAATACATATATTTGTACAAAATGTATATATCATATTTCTTCTAATTACAGTATAAATATAATAAGTAACGAATTGCAACCATTTAGATTGGCAAAAAAAGATTTATTTTTTCGTATGCTAAAAAAATTCATGTGTGAGCTACCTAACCAGTTAACCTATCTACAGACTATATGAGCTGAAAAATCAAGCTGTATACAACCCCCAATTTTCAAGTAATAATCTATTGAAATAACTTTGCTTTGCTTTGCTTAGTGGACGACCAAGGGTCTTCTCTATACCAGACTTTGTGCCTTTACTAGTAGTGGAGGTTTAGGTATGATTTTGTATTTAAAGTGATTAAGAGGGTGGGTTTTCTGAAACCCAATTTATGGGACGTGTTTTTGGATTCTTGAAGGTTCGAGAGGGTGTGGGCTATTCTTCACGCCCAAGCTGACTTATATGCCTAAATCTTGAAAGAGAGGTTTTGTAAAAGAATGAGGTGGCTTGGGAGTGGATTTGTGACTTGATTTGTTTTAGATTGGTGGTGGAAAGAGTGACTCTGTTTGTTACGTAGTTTGGAGTGCCCAGTATCGTTCTCAAACCAATTGTCTGTACGGCTTCGATCTTCTTCCATTGTGACTTGGTGATGAATGGAGCCCAGGCAGCGCCTGCATACGTAAGTATTGGATTTATGTACATTTTGAGTATGTTTATCCGATTTCTCGTTGGGATAGGGCTTCGTTTGTTTAAGATCGGGAATAGCATGCCACGAGTTTTTGTTGCCTTTTGGGTTATATTTTGAATGTGCTGGGAAAAGTTTAAAGTGCGGCCAATGGTGACTCCTTGATATTTGACATGTGTGGACCAGAGTATAGGAGTGTTCTTGATAGATAGATGAGGTAGGTGTTTGGTTCGTTTACGGCCGAACAGGATTGCGATGGTTTTGGTAGCGTTTATTCGAAAGCGCCATTTTTCAAACCAATCAGATGCCGCGCGTAGTTGTCTCTCTAGTTGTATACGAGCAATGTTTGGGCTGTGATTGGAGGTGTAGAACATTGTGTCGTCAGCAAAAAGAGCGACGGAAGCCCTCGCGAGGACAGGTATGTCATTTGTGTAAATGAGGTACAGTGTTGGTGCTAGGCAAGATCCTTGGGGAACAACTGCGAGGACAGCTCGGAGGAGAGTCAGTCTTCAATGCGGACACAGAAAGAGCGGTTGGATAGGAATGATGAGATTGTCTTAATGAGCCATGGTGGGATGTTTAAAGTTGACATGTTATATATGAGACCATCATGCCAGACCCGGTCGAACGCTTTCTCAACGTCGAGAAAAACTGAGGCTGTATGGATATTGCTGTTGAAGTTGTTGCAGATGTGATCTGTTAATTTTACCAGTTGTTGGGTTGTGGAGTGCTCACGCCGGAAGGCAGATTGTTCCGGTCTGATTTTGTCTGTCAGGTGTTTTTGCAGTTCATAGAGGACAACTTTTTCGTAGATTTTGGAGATGGACGATAGTAGAGCGATTGGTCTATAGCTATTCGGTTTGAGAGGGTCTTTGCCTGGTTTGGGGATGGAGACCACTATGGCTCTCTTCCATGCTGTTGGGAAGTAGCACAGCTTGAGGCAGCCGTTTGAGATTTTAGTTAGGGTCAGGATCATATTTTTCGGCAGGAGTCGTAGCGCGGTGTTGGTAATCTTATCTACACCTGGAGCTTTGTTTTATGGTAGTTTTGATAACAGCGATGAAATTAGGCCTGGGGATGAAAACGTGTTGTGGCTTGGAGATTCGGTGAGGTTATGTTGGGTATATTCTGTGACTTCAGGAAGAAGCTGCCCAGGGTTGGGTGTGAATTGAAGCGCTAGAGAGTCTGCCATAAGTTCAGCCTTTTCAGTTGCCTGAAATACTAGACCGTTCGGACCAGCTAGTGGGTGAGTGGCTGGGCTTTTGTGTAGTAAACTTTTATTAAGTTTGTAAACCGAGCCGTCATTGTGATTTAGGGTATCGAGAAACATGTCCCATTCATCTTGTTTATGGGTAGACAGCATAGTTCTGATAAACTTGATTTTGGAATTTAAGTGGAGTTGAGGATGTGAAATCGTCGATGGCAATGTCGATTTCTGAAGTATTGGCAGTGCTAGGATTTACGTCCACTGGTTTGTTTGCATGGAGGTCGGTGTATTTGCGCCAGTTGATGAGGCATTTAGCTGATGGTGGGTTGGAGGCTATTGGAGTTCCAAGTACTTCGAGAAGTACCGGGTTGTGATCTGATGAGAGATAATTTAGGTTGGTTACCGTGACTGGTAAAGGGACTTTTGTAAGGGCGATATCAAATACATCAGGCCGGTAGGATTGACTGTACGGGTGGTAGGTCGGAGATGTAGGGGCAATGACTGCATAGTTATTTTGGAGCACGTGGTTGTATAATATTGAGCCCGAAGTGTTGGTAGTGCGGCTGTTCCACAGTGGATGCTTGGCATTTAAGTCACCGCAGAGATTGACCAGACAGAGCTTTGGGTAAGGGTGTCTAGATCAGACGTATCGAGCGTTTGGTTTGGATGTTTGTAGACTGCAGTTACGAGGATTTCAATGTCATGAACTTTGATTGTTATTGAGGTAGATTGAAGATTGGTGCGAAGGGTGGTAGGTAGATGAGCCATACGGCGGTGTACCAGCACAGCAGTGCCCCCGTGAGCAAGAGAACCTCTGACAGTTGGTAGATTCGTTCTGTACGTGTGAAAATTTGGAATGTGTAATTTGATAGAAGGTTTGAGGTGTGTTTCACTTAAAAGAATAATGTCAATTTTGAGTTTTGATGCAAAGGCCTGAAGTTCGTTGATTTTGTTTCTTATACCGTCTGAATTCCAGTGAAGAATTCTGAGGTTATTCATGGCTATTTGTTAGAATATTTAGGAATGAGGTTAAAGTTGAGCATATTATTGACTTTGGGTCGTCCGCCGTTGAGATGTCTGAAAGGAGTTTGGTCAGAAGGGATCTGATAATTGAGTCAGTGTTGATTGCTGGCTTATTTTTTGTTGCTGTTGCGTAATCGGGATGTTTCACATGAGAACTAACAGTGACTGTTTGCTCGAGATGAGGTCGTTGAGGAATCTGGTTCTGAGTGATCTGTACTGGCAAGGGTTTCGTTTGGTTTGGTTGGCTTTTGGAAAGTGAGTTTGTGGTTTGAATATAAGACGGACATCCACGGTAGTTCGCTATGTGGGGCCCGTTGCAGTTTACGCATGTAGGAGTTTGGTCGCGGGTTTTTTGGCAGTCGCTAGTGCGGTGGCAGTCAGCGCATTTTACGCAGCGTGGTTGGTTACCGCAGTTGTGGGACCCGTGGCCGAAACGTTGGCAGGTATGGCATTGGGATGGACCAGTTTTCCTGTATTGCTCAACTATTATTTTAAGGTAGAAAAGTTCGGTGAGTTCGAAGATATCCTTCGCTTTAGTGCCAGTGAGCATGGCAAGACAAATAGGCATGGGCTTGTCAGCCGTACCGAATCGTCGGGTCGTTTGCATTTCGAAGTTATGGGCAATCAGTTCATTCTTGAGGTCGTCGTCGGAAATTTCTGTGGGTATGCCTTTGAGTACGACTTTAAGCTGGCGGTCAGTGGCAAGGGTATGAGTATGAAAACCGATATTATTTGTCAGAAGTGTTTTTTGGATTTGACGGAATTGTGTGACGTTAGAAGTTTTCAAGTTAATTTTACTATCGGCCGACGATTTAGCGCTTATACCAACCGAGTCGACTTCTGGGTTTTGAAAAATGTTTGAGGCAGCGATGCGCCACATGGACGCAGGTATAATGATTGGTGGTGGCAACGGAATTTTCGGATTGTCGGATTGGGTGATGTTATTAAAATTGATAGTATTCTTACCTGGTTTTGGTGATGGAGGAGAAGCGATGTCCGAGTGCTCGCTGGTAGGTTGTGAGTTTGAGTTAGAAGAAACAAATGAATCGCCCGAGAGTGATTCGGAGTCTGATGGATTGGGCGATGGTGGTTCAGCACGCTGTCGCTGTTTAGTGGTAACCGGTAGAGGTGGCGGTGAATAGGTCCCGTTTCGAGGTTTCTTCGGTTCGGTTATTGGAGGAGTCCGATTAATTTTGTTGGCACCGCCTCTGCGGTTGCCCATGGTGTATTTTTCGGAATGCATCAATGGAGTGTTGTAACGTAACTGACGTCTGCGCGGAACAAACACTGGATGACTACTGTGAAATAACTTTTATTGAACTTTTAGCTTTTATACATTAAAACTTAATGATACAAAATGACTCGACCGATTAATTAATGAAAACCGTATTAAAATAAGTAGAGTTCTTTTCGAGATATGTATACGTACATACAAAAAAGGGACAGTGTTTCTCTAATATATTATGTATGTTATATACATACAAACCTTCCTCTTGAATCACTCTATAAATATAATAAAATCCCATCAATATCCGTTGCGTAGTTTTAAAGATCCAAGCATATAGAAAGAAAAAGTTACTTTGTTTTATACTATGTTAAGATTATTATACTAACTTGTAAATTGTAGAGGTTAGTACGGTTGGTTGGAAACTGGTGTACGTGTGCCAAGGTTTTTGCCTTTTAAGCATCTTTCCAGGAATGACGTATCGACGACCGGTGCTTACTCTCAGATCACATTGCGTGACTAATTTCAACCACCACATTACACCAAGCCACTTCTATGATTTTTTTTGCTTGTTTAATATATTTTAAAACAACTAACATAAAAATTATCCATGCATAATCCAACTTGTATTTTTAATTAGATATATTATCCAGTACGTATTATTTTTTTTGTTTATTGTATTGAATATTTGTGTAATATAGTATAATTCTAAATGATACGTAGCTCTAGTATATTATATCAATTACTGTGTTATCATAATATCTATTGAAAATGTTGAATTAAGCTTTATATAGTTATTATTAATAAATAATTAACTATTATTATAATGTTTTATAGATTATCTTAGTACGTACATTTTTGTTATTTTTTTTTCTGTGTGAGATTTCAAGATAATAATATAAGGTACAATATTAATTATTTTGTCTATTATCTTGAATGTCTATTTTTAGATAAATATAAGATCGGAAAAATTAGAGTACATGTTCTTCGTTAACACTTAATTTAAGTATTAGAAGTTGTTTTCCAAATATTTCAAGTTCAAAATGAAATTTTCAATTGCTGTTATTTATTTTATGTTTCCATATAAAAAGAAGCCCCAAAGTGAATTCCATAAATGAAAAACTAAATACCCTTAAAATATGAAGCACAAGAAATAATATGGGTATTTTTAAATATATACTGTTAATCAACATACAAATATTACCTAATATAATACAGGCAGTCGATATTTTTAATATCCAAATATCAGAGTGCGTACACATATTCACTAACTCCACAAAGGTGGGCATTGATTGGTTAAAAAGTTAAAGTTAAGTTACTTAATTTTTGTTTTTAACTTATTAACTTATTCAGTTAAAATGTTTACTGTTGTAACTTAACTTTGTATAGTTAATTATCATTTTCGTGTAGTTAAATTCATTTTCTTTTTGTGTGAATTCAGCTAGACAATTCGTTGACTCTTTTTCGATTTTGGTCATTTATTTTCTAATTATATATTATAATAATCTAATTTTGTACACGGTGTTAAACGTATTGGTAAATATTTGTGTAGATAAAAATACTAGAGCAATTTATGACTTAAAAATATTGTAGCTTGGAAAAAAATGTTTAACTGAGTTAAGTTTATTTTATTCTCCATCTTAACTTTAAACTTGTCTGGTACACTTCTTTTTTGTTAACTTTAAACTTTAAACTAAAGGGAATTTAATTTAATTAACTAACTTGCCACACTTGATTATTTACATTTACTTGCCCATCTTAAATTAGCGGTAGGGAAAACCAGAGGGGTCCATCACATTTAACACCACTATACATTTCATATTGTATAATCTAATTGTTTGATCAGTAACTTTGGTATATTATTATATATAATTTTGCAGCCGAAATTAGTAAGTATATTACTTTATGTTTTTTGTCTTATTTTTACTTTCCCTTCTCCTGGAATGATAAGCTGACAAATAAAAAATGTTAGTGAACGAATGTCCTATTTGAAGTGATGCCTGTTTAAAAACTATTCTTGTACCCATAGTTTAAAGTGTGGATATAACACCGCTATCTTGTATTAAGATGGGTAAAGTTAGAACACTCAGTGGTTGAATCTGGTTTAGGTTCTTATTTATTTTTAAACACAGTATAGATCATTAAAGCATCAAATGTTATGCAATAACAATTTAAAATGTGTTTTAACTCAACAGAGACTAAACTGTATCACAGTACCTATAGTGTTGGTGATTGCTTTTATTAGATTACAGATATTTGAATCGTGGTTTTTATTGAACATTGTTTTTCTTTAAATATAATATGAGTTTACGTTGAATCATATTCCTTTGAATAATTTTTTTTATGTGCATTTCTAAATAAATCATCACAGAACTTATATTAAAATAATAAGTAAACTATTAAATATTGACGTTTTAATTACCCAAAATTATATATAAATAATTTAAATAAATAAAAATAGTATTTTTTTATTATTATTTATTTATCTTAAGCCTCGAAACTATGGTCATTAGTTATTGTAGAGATTACTTTTGGAATATGATGGAATTGTTATCGCTTACCTCAAAATGACTGAAATGCATAAAATATTCACTAGAAATATCAACACTTCGATAATCAAAGAAACCAATGACGTATGTCGTTCACAGCTTCACATTTTTGTTATATAATAATATTACAATTGTATAACATATTATGTGAATATCTTTCTAAATAAAATACATTTTCATTATTCCATATAACTAGTGGCTATAGGTCCCTTTAGAACAATGTAATTATCTTTCTATCTTGTATTAATAGGGGCTATACGCCTATACTTGAGTATACTATTCGTTCTATTGTTCCAAAGCACCTACAATTGCAATTGTAGGTACTCGTCCATATTTCTTTTTGACAATTTTTTTTATTCCTTCGATTTACTGTTTCATATTTCATAATATAATACCTAAATAAACTATTAATTTTTAGAATAACATTTTATAAAAATCTGATAAACTACCCTCCCCCCCCCCCCAAAAAAAAAAAAAAAAAAAAAACAAGATATAATCTTTAACCATGATACATGCCTATCATAGTATAATCTATTTTACTCTATTATAATTAATTAAACATTATCATTTACAGTAAAAAATGCCAGCTGTACGTATAATTTATTATTTTTTAATAATATGTAATAGGTGTGCAATTATATTATTTTGCATTGGGTTTTCATTTTAAATACTGGAAAAACTTCAATTACTGGAGCTATAATTTAATTTTCAAATGTTTGATAGACTTCATACATATTTCAACTTTAAACGGTAATAAAAAATAATTATGAATCAACACTATTTTTGGTATTATTTAAAACAGTAACTACATATTAAATTTTTTTTAGTTACAAACATTATTTTTATAGTTGCATCGAAAAAATATTTAGAATATCTATAAATAGTACAAAAAGAGACAACATATTTTTTGTCATAACGTAAATGATAAAGTAATTTACATAAAATCTAGTAATCGAAAATTAAAATATTTTTTGAAAATGTCAAGTCTTATGGAGTTTATTTTTGAACAAGGTATAACAAGCAAATGTTTTTGATTTTGTCGTAAACTGGTGTTCTGGGTTTTCCTTATTTTTTGATTATCCTGAATATTTTGAAAAGTACTGAGAATGTTTTTGTTTTACTTCCTATGAGTACCAAATAGATCCAGAATTGAAAATACATCACAAATAACTTATAGAAATACTAATTGAAAATAAATGAACAAAATAAAACGTCCTTGAAAAATAATATAGGTAGTTATTATAGTCTGATTACATAGTTTCCGTCCACAATCAATTTTCTATTGGTATTAAATTTAGTTCAAAATTACTCAATGATGAATTACGCTTTAAGTTTACAAGCAGAGTGACTTATTGGTTGTTTTTTTTTAAATATATTAATGACGACTGAAAAATTGTTCTTGCCAATCACAACGACATATTTATTTGATAATTAAATTAACTGTAATAAACTTTAAAAATTAAAATTGTTTTGTTTCATTCACGACTATCATGATTAATGATATTAAATCATTAATCATGATAAATTTTTATTAGAAAACGATGCAATATATTAACTATTAAATTAAAGCCCTAAAAATATTTATAAATGTAACCGTTGGTTCAGTAACTGTAAATGTATCCATTATATAGAAATAAAATCATATAATAGTTCAATCAAAAACAATAAATTGCAAAATTACAAATATAATTTTCTACTGAATATTTTTAAATCATGATGATTCATAATGAACCTTAAGCTATCATATTTTATTACATATTTTATAACTTATCTAATATAACTTATATTATTAACAATAATTGTATAATTATTAATTTTAGCGCAAGTGCTATGTACGTAAATATTAAGTTATTGACTGAATTAGTTAGACTAAGTTTGATCATTTTATTTTTGTGAAATTTTAAATGTATACTAACGAAATGCATGTGCTTGGAACTAAAAGGTGCTAAATATAATTATAATGGCAGTGGCGTCATTTCAGTTTTGAATAGAAGAGGCAAAGGTTTTGACTGGCCCGAATGGGTAAATAAAAAACCGCTCGCTTCTCCCAACCACCGTTTCAAATGGATTACATAATATTGTATTAATTTATATTTTTGAGTTGTAACAAATATTTCTTACCTTGTCTACCTATTCATTAAAAACCTATTACAAGTTTTGAATTTTATTGAAAAAATTATATAAACAAAGTATATTTTGTAGTATTTGAACTAAATATATATTTAAACTGTGAGAATTATATAGCAGTGGACATAAATGACATGAGGAACTTTCGAGCGTATTCTTCCTTGAACACCAGAATATTGCTCACTCATAACAGAACAATCAGTTCTGGAACCGGAACCCATAAAATATTAAGAACCGGAACCGAAACCTATATTTTAATAAATTAAGTACCTGACCTGGGTCGGAATTTTTAAATTAAATAGGTTATTTTAGAAATAAAACTATACGAGAATAATGATATTAATGATTTTTATTGTTGTGTATATACATTATACAATAATATTATGTTCCTTTTCATTCACAAGACACACACACAAACGTCACGTACACTTACATAGATGCTCGTCTCTGCGTCTAAATTTAAATATATTCCAACTATCAATTATTAATGAAAAATGTATCATTACAACAATAATTTCTTAGTAGACAGTATAATATTTTCTGAAAATATTATAAAAATTGGTATTTTTTTGTGCCAGTAAAATATAATAATGGTTAAACAGAAACAACCGGACAACCGGCCCATCGGGCTGCTTTTAAAATCAGACAGGGGCAAATAGGTACTATCTACGTGATCAAATAAACTAGAGAATTTGATCATCATTTTAAGTCATAGTTTACAAAAAAAAAAGAAATAGTAAGAACTTTTAAATTTCTGTCCTAAATAACACCTTTCAATAGGTAATGCTATTATAGCATCTTTTAATTCCAAACATACAAAATGCTTTATGCTCAGATGACTTAAACATCCATATTGTGCATATTTGGCATTATCATTCTATAATATATTTTAGTATAGGTATAATAGGTAGATATATTTTATGTATATTTAATATTATTATTGTTATATCAGTTTATTATCATTTATCATTATATGAAGATTATTGACTATTGATAATTTATTAGATTGAAAATAAGTACCTAAATACCAACAATTATGTTAATAATTGACAGTACTTCTTTCTTCTTAGGCCTAAGATATAATATTTATAGATACCTACCTAAATTATAATTTTATTAATAAATATTTTGTAATTTTTTTTCCAGCTTACTGTATGAAACATTTTTTGAGTTTTAATTTATTTAATTTTTTTATTTATTTTTTTGAAAATTTCTCGGTAAATTTACACAAAAAAAATATTTTTAATCAATTGGAAATCATAAAAAATAAATTTTTCAAATTTGTAACACTTTTTTATGAAACTCCTATGTTCCTTAAACAAGTTTTAAATTTTCAATATTTTCTCCGTATTTGATCATATAGTGTATGGGGCCTAAAATATTTTATTTTATTTCATATTATACATTAAAGAATATACTATAAATAATTTCATGGTATACTTTAAAATATTATATACAAATATATAAAATTTGGATTTGTTTTTTATATTTACAAAGTTATTCAATTTCAAAATTGGTCAATGACTGGAACTTATAATTTAAATTTATTGAGAACTTTTCAATCAAATCACTAGATTTGTCACTTTAGTAATAACATATTATAGCTATTTTATAATTATACGTACCAATTACCAACGGTAATTTTATTTCCAGATGATGTTTGTAAGTTGTTTTTGATTTATTTTATACTACTCGTATATTATATTAGATTAATCTCACATGAGTATATTATAGTTTAAGACTCCAATGTTCATATCATATTAAATATAAGTTAAGTAATTAATGTACATTTTTTAAGTGTATCTTAAATTCTACATTAAAATCTAAGGATTCTTAAAAAAAAAAAAGTGGTTGCCATTAATTTTAAAATTTCAAAACTTGTTTATAGTTTTTAAGTAGGTGAATCCATCTTCTCCCATTCAAACAATTTTAAAATATTTTATAGTTAACTTGTGGACAAAGGAGTAACTTCTTGGAATTTTATATTATAAGATAACTACAGGTTTTTTTATTTAATTCAGCTTCAGAAGGTACGTAATTACTTTTATTTTGTAAGATATGATTGTCTTATAGTCTTAATCTTATAAAGTTTTCTATGTTCTAACGGTATTTTTTCTATTTACATAATTTTAACTTGATGTTTGAATATCGCTATAAATTAATAATCTACCAAACTGATGTGTTTAACATGTTGGAATAAGACATAATTAAAATTAAGTATGCAGTTATAAATTGTTTCACTACATCGCTAGTGGAGCTTAACGTTATCACATAGTTATAAGCCCGGGTAAATACATTTGAAAGTCTTTTAAGGAAGTTATCTAACGATATTTCTTCTATTTATGAACTGTTCACTAAACTATTACTTTCATAATAAGTATTTTAAACGTTTTGGAACGCAAATCGCAATGATGATAAATGATTGTCCTACCTACGGAAAACAATTCTATACAGTCATTAGTCTATATTTCCAAAAATATTTGTAATTTTATATATTGTTTTCATGTACAGTTTGAATGCGTTAAATGTATACGATAATTTCGGTGTTTGGTATAATAGTATTCCAATCTTTACAAATTTACGTGTTGTATTCAACTCCAGAAAACGACAAGTGGCAACTTTAAAAATGACGGCCTACCTACTCGTAGTTCCATACCATTACTATTTGAGTTCTCGCAAACGCTTAACTCTTATTAGTAAATCGTTTTAAAATTCATGCTTATGGTATATTTTATAAGACAATAATAAAGTCAATCCTATAATTCTTAGAATTCGAATCATAAGTTATAATATTATTTATTAAATAGTATAATATGTACATTATTTTATTTCTAGATGTCATAAGTACGTGAATATTGTATTATTATTTTAACTATTTTAATTTGTTTAATTTCGTAATTAAATGTATATGATTTTTATTTCATAAGTCATAACTTATGTGATGAACATCATCATCAAACTTTTTCTTACTTACCAAGTACTATTATAGCTATGAATATGTTAAGTTGACAAGCCGTCACCCATTATTGAGTGTGGGCTATTGGTTTTGACTATCATTGTTCAGATAGACCTATACACCGTCTATATAATTTTGACTATGCAAGGTTCTTAAACTATAAAAACCAATCAGCTCACATTTTAAAATATATTTAATTATAATCAATATTTCATCATATAATATTTCTATCGATTTAAAATTGGTCTATATAGCTGAACATTTCAAATTTTAAAAGCTTTTCTATACTTGTATTATTATGTACCTATCTCAAATTTTATTGTAGATTCATAGTATCATATTATTTACAAATGCTTATTATTATACTATTATTATTATTATTATTGGTTTTTTTTTTAGTACAAGCTGGGATCAGTATGTATATATTTAAATTTGATTTTGTGTATAACTATTGAGTTGCATTTTCCACCAGTCATTGAATGATTAAGCAGTAAATGATTTGGATGTGTTTAGTTGATTATATAACTTAAACGGATCAATGGCCAGATATAAAATCTTTTATGAGCGGAAACAACCTCCAAACTAATTTCTAGAATTTTGTATTAAATTCTCAAACCTTTGATATTAAACAAATGAACTATTGAACTTTTAACTATAAAATAATTTGTACATTTTTGTGATGGATTTCTTCAAAATTTTAACTTTTAATGATTGAAAAGGAAATACGAATATTATGTATTTTGATATTTTTTTATTGATTTGACTTACAAAACAAATATTTCAACTATATACATCAAAAAATAATTAAAAGAGATAGTGGATTTCTAAACAGTACCTAATTCAAGATAAATATATCGTGTATATTAATATAGTATGTCAAGAATATGTTACTACATCAACCTTTGATGTAAACTTATGTTGCTTAAATATTTCTAATTATCTATAATTTTATTTCTACTTACCCAAGCACCAACTAGACTCAATTTTCTACTAGAGTTTACTCTTGAAATTTTAGATTGAAGCTAATTTAGTAGTAACTCTGTTAAATAGTTACCTGTCAACGTTAGAAACAAAAATAATGATATTTAGTTTGTTGTTGAAATATATAAAAACAATTATTTTCCATAGTTTTCTAATTACAATTATACTGATACGTGATTACTAAAATATCATACGTACATATTACCGTACAACAAAATAAGTAAGATAAGTCTTTCAAATAAACGTTAAAATTAAATTAAAATCTTAGTTGAAGAACAATCTGTTTTTGTTAGGATTTACTTGTACCAAAAATAATAGGAAACTGTTACAGTGTTGTATATTTTTATAGATTTTGCCGAAGCATACAAACATTTTTATGAAGGAAGTATGTATACCTAATAATTAGTGTATTAATGATACGTAGCACATAGGGCTCATCAATATTTATACCAGTACTGCACGAATACCCTTTTTTGAAAAAGATTGATTTAAGTATTTGAACGAAATCTGGAATAGTAAAAATAAAAATAATTATTATTTCGGGTGAGGACAGTGGACCGAAAAACTCCACTCGGTGACTGTTAGGGGTATAGTGCCTGAAATTGTACACAGTAGACAATTACATACACGTCGGATCTGAGGCGTCCTTGGAACTGAGTGGGTAGGCAACTTCACGTCAGAGGGCGGCACGATATCGACGTGGACGGCCACCACACTGGAAATCGCAGGTATGTCACAGTGGAAAGGAAGCAGGTTATACATGGGAATACTAGAAGTCCAGGCTAATTATTTGTTAGGGAAGTCCTCGTGGTCGATCCGGTCTGGTGCAATGACCGACGAGGCTCCCAGAACTCAGGCAATTCTTAGGTATCCTACTTAAAAACTACTTAAAATTACGGCAGGTGAATGTCCGATCCGGTGAGCAACTCAACTCGGCGACCTGGGCGGCCACGCACACAACGCACACAGGGTTGCTGGCGGACTTATGCTTGTTCTCTGGCACCAGTCCCGATCTCGGGCGATAAGTAGCTTAGTAGCGTCTCCGGTTGTCAGCATTCAGCGGGCGTAACAGGGTGACAAGCGGTTCTCAATGAAACCAATAACAGATGTTTGTATACTTACTGATTTTTTTCGACATGTGTAAGGTTGAACTTGAAAAAGGTATTTAAGAATGAACACAGACACAACTTGTTGAGTAATTATGTAACGTATATTAATTGTACCTGAATGGCAACAAACAAAACACTATTTATGTTGAACAAATCCAAAAATGGCTTGATTCTGCCGTAATGGCGTCAACCGTTTTTATGACAAATTAAAGAGAAAGAAGTGTTGCTGAACAAAACGAACGACAGAGAACAGAGAACAAAACCAAATGTGATAATACACATTACACATAATATATACAAAGACATTTTACATTTTACATCGAATATCACAAATACGAGAAAAAACAAAGACAATATACATTTAATTACCTAATAATATTTACATGACGATTTCGGAGTGGTGAGGAAGAGGAATTTATACTTACTATTTTATTTTTTCTCCCAATATTTTATTTCTCAACGGAATTCTTTCACCATACTATATTTATTTATTGCACTTTTACATATAACATAAGAATTGGCAATATTATATTTTTAAGTAACTAATAATAATCGAACATTTCATATGCCTATAGTAATAAATAGCTCAATATGAAACAAAATATTTTGAAAATGTTAATATTATAAACATCTAGTGGACATTTTATGTATTTACAATATATTATGTTTCAATAGTTACACACAAATCCAAAATTTTGTTGAAAACTTATTTTGCGTAAGAATTCCAGTTTTTTCTAATTATTTTTTTTTTTTTTTTTTGTGTTTCCCTGCGCTATTGGACATTATTGGGAATTTTTTTATCTCCCGAATGCACCCATTGGAAAAAATACTAAAATTAAAAATTAAAATATTATTTCGGCTACTAATCGTGTACACAAACAAAAAATAAAAAACACACACATCAATATAAAATTAATAAATGCATTGGAGTCTGAAGTATAGTTACAAATAAAAAAAAAAAAGTGGGTAAGTGGATGTCGCTCTGCTGTAGAGTTGGTTGCAAGTGGGTCAATGTATAAAGGATTGTATTAAACTTGAGTTAAATGACATAATATCATTGTATAAGAAAAATGATTCTGAGTGGAGACGGTTTGTCAGTCTAGATATTGTTATTAATTATTATATCCTTTAAGTTGAATTTATATTATAATAGGTATTATAATTATTTATTCGTTTCTATGGTGATAAACAAAGCGTTAGAAATTAAAATCCCATTTTTAGCGGTTTTTCGTAATATGTCGGTGGTTTTTCCTGCGGCATTAAATAACTATTGAGAAAATCTAGAGAAAAAATAACTTCTCTAAAGTACCATCTTGATCCAATTTGCTAAAATATAAGGTACTATATTTTGAAATCGAAGCACTTCTTCTGGTAGATATTTTGTATACATGATATAAAAATAAAAAAAATAAGCACCATTGTAAAACCACTAGCTTCCTCGCCCCGCGCAGAATCTAATAACTGTAGATAGTTATGAGTTTATAACTTTTTTTAATACAAATAATTAAATGAAACACTTAAATTAAACATATTGTTTATTTCAATACAAAGATCTACTCACTAGACACTTCATGCACGGTAGGTTAACAATTGAACTTCAGCGTCATTCAATCGCTATCCATAAAATGGTTTTGTATGCAGCGAATGAAATTATTTTATGTAACATATTGTAATGATATTACTCATAAATCACAATATGTATAAATTAAGTACAAAGTTTTCAAGAAAAAATAATAATATGTGGCCGATCGTGAGGGGAAAAATGAAACCTCGCAATGTTAAAAAAATAGATTGATGTTTAGTTTGTTGTTGAAATATATAGAATCATAATTATATATTATTTTTCATAGTTTTTTTTAATAACATTTATATTGATACGTTATTACTAAAAAAGGAAAATAAGTAAGATAAGTGCTGTGCATATTATTCAAACAAATGTTTAGATGCAATTAATATTTTTTACCTGAAGAACAATTTGTTGAATCTATTAAATATTTAACATTTTAACCAACAGAGTCGTGTTCTTATACGATATTAGCTATACCAAAAACAATAGGATACTGTCACAATAACGCAGTATATTTTTACATATTTTGCAGAAGAACTGAAAGACTTTATCAATGACGGTATTTATAATTAGTGTATATTAAAACTGATTATCGATAAAAATGTTTTGTTTTAGATTACTTAGAAGTTTTCAAAAAAATTAATAATAAGTAAAAAATAAATTAAATAGTTTTGTTCAGTTGTCTTTGTGTTAAGCGTTTAAATTTTTGTTGGTTTTTAAATGTAGGTATGTTGATAACATTTTGCTATCTCTGTAAGATTGATCAAAATTGGGATGTTTTAAAAAATATTTTTAGTTCATAAAAGAAAATTTGTAAAATAATAATCAATCCGTCGGTGGGCTAAAAATTAACCTTTATATAAGTATACAAATGAAGTTATATTATAGAATATATATGCGTTTGTGGAAAGGAAATCTAACGAGCGCACTCAAAAAATGTGATACCAATTTATTTTACAGAAGAATATGTCAGTACACCGGTTGATTACTTCTGTAAGAAACATATTAACGATTCAGAAGAAACTAGTGATTTTATGTACAACATGTTTAGTCTTAATATAATATCTTAACAGTTTTAAATATTTTGTTCAATAATTTCAAGATAAATATAAAGTAAATTGTGTAATACAATATTATATTATACTATTTTATATTATGTATATGAACTTGATTATGATTATAATAATACATACTATTATAAAAATGAAAATTTCAATCATTATATTACAAAATTGTATGTATCTGTATATATTTTTTTGCAAATCATTATGCGTTTCTGAACCTATATCTGAACTTGCGTACTAATATCAGATACCTATATAGGTACCTCGATACATAAACACCATAATATATCCATAATACCTATAATATAATAAAATATACCTAACTGAAACGTCAAAACCTTGATTTAGGTATTTGTATATAATATATTATTTATACAAAAACTACATTAATTAGATGCCTACTTAATTTAACAGGCATAAATGACATGAATCGATAACAATAGCCAAACCATTCAATCAAGTCTGAATTGTAAACTAAAATATATATATGTATTACCAGACGGCCCGTCACAGCTTCGCCCGTGAAAATTGGTTGAATATTTTGCATTCGGGCGATGATATTTATAATTTTTATTCAAATTATATTGTTTAATGTGATCGGCAAATAAATATAAAAAAAAACGGTTAATTAAAACTTATTGAAATGTTTCTAGTGGTATAATTGATAAATATATTTTTATTAAAAATAGCTGATCTCATGCACTTTGTTGCCCGTTAAATATAGGTACCAACTCTATATGACTCAAGCTTTGTTCAATTCATTATTTAACGTTCGGTGTATGGTGTTCAAAACTTTTCTTAACTTTTCCGTTGCCAAGAATAAAAATTCTGATTCGTAGCAGTATATTATCAGGTTGGCAATCTACCTGCGGTAGATCGCGGACCCCGTGCTGTTTGTACGTATAAGTGTATGAATTAGCTATAGGGTATATCCCAGAGGATTAATCTACACACGAACATTCATTTATATAATATATTTTAATATATATATCATATATTTACTGACTAAAAATAATAATACAAATTAACAAACATTCCCGATTAACTAATAGCAACCAATATATAATACGCTATTATTATTTTAATCTGAATCTATACATTTTTTATTATTTAGGTTATATTTTTCTGCGCCACTGTTGTATTTTTGACATCCATATTTCGACTGTCGTCGCACTACCGTAATATAATATAATATAATATTTAATATTCAAATTAAAAAATAATAATAACAAATAAATATTATTGTAAATTCCTGTAACTCATAGCAACCATTATAACCAAAAATTTCTACCGTAAATCTCAAAATTCTTGTTTGAGCACCTCCCGGGGGTGATCAATTCCCTTTTTAAATTAGCCCATAACACTTTCCATGAATGTAGCTTTCTATTGGTGAAAGAGTTTTTTTAAATTGGTCAAGTAGATTTTGATTTAATTTGTTACAAACAAACAAACCTTTCCACTTCATATTATAATAGTATAGATATAGATATATAATTTATATTATTTTATGAAAATAATGTTGAATGAATGCTAGGATTTTAAACGAAATTTTTTTGAAAATCAAATTACTTAGTAGATAGTAATCATAATTCATTGGTAGGTACTTACTTTTGACTATCGTATTCGAGCATCATAGTTCTGGTGTGAACTTTCGGGGGACAAATAAATATCTATACATTTCATAATATGAAATAACAGGAACAATGTTGTAATCGTCACATTTAGAAGCATTGATTATATGTTGATATATGACCACTATATTCTTTCAATATTTTTACAACTATTGCTAAAAATAGTATTACCTATGTATTTTTTTTAATAATATGAACTACAGGAGAAAACGGTATCCCGTTTTTGAAACAACATGGCTCTATAATTAATATTGACTTAAAGTATACTTATTAAGATGGTTAAATATGTAAGTATAATAGAAAGTATATCATTTTATTTACCGATTGATTCTTTTAAAAATATACATTAACACATAGGTATATAGGTAGCTGATAAGAATTAAATATGTTTGAATAATTCTTTTCAATTTTTATACAATATCATACTCATTGTATAACAACGATAATTACTATAATATTATGTAAGTACAAGTTTTACGGCACATTGGCAGAGTGATCAATCAAATTAATTTGAACATAGGTATATTTTACAACAATAATACAACACTAAAAGTATTTTAAAACATATTATATAAAACTAAACTGACCATTTAATAATGTTCTTTGGATAACATTTAAATAATATTGTATGTGTAGATATTTAATGCTATGATAATAAAATATAATAATAATGTAACTTTGATTAGTTCCAATTTCATTGTCTGTTAGAATTTGTACACTATTTTGGAACTGCGGAACAAAGGCGTTTAACTAAATATTTTCATATCTGACGTAACGTTCGGACTTCAGAATTTTTTTTGAAAAGCTATTGCAATTGAACATCGACGGTTTTTCAAAAGCGTACACGGGCTTGGGATTGGACTCGAGCAGTGCGTCCAATAGTGTGTGAATGGCATACTCGGGTAGAGTAGTTT
Organism: Acyrthosiphon pisum; assembly: GCF_005508785.2. Classification (NCBI taxonomy): domain Eukaryota; kingdom Metazoa; phylum Arthropoda; class Insecta; order Hemiptera; family Aphididae; genus Acyrthosiphon; species Acyrthosiphon pisum. The sequence goes on from NC_042494.1 coordinate 139,596,463, forward strand.
TCAGAAAAATGTCATTGAGCGTTTGTTCGTTTGCCCTGCCAGAAGTCCGCACCGGTTCGAACATGTGCTCCGGCAGAATGTGATTTGTGTTTATGATGATTATGTGTACGCCCAAATCCTTCAGGTCTTCTCTTAACGAGGTGCTAGCACCGACCACGGCATGGCGCGCTGAGTCGAAAGCAGTCATCCCTTGCCGGCGAGGATGTCCGTTGGATGTGCCGAAGTTAATAAAACGACCTGAAAAAACGTAATGGTTTAAAACGTTTCGATATTGTATGCATTTGTGAGGTATTTGAAACGTTTGTTGATTAGCTATATAATATTCTACACTAGAGTACGGCCAATCAAGCACGACGTACAGCAAAGTTATTTAATAAAAAATACTTTAGATGTTTTCATAATGAAGGGGTTAAGGGATTCTAAGCGATTGAGTTTTTCACGAATTTAGACCAATAACCTCGAGAAAATAAACATCCTTATAATAGTACAATTCCAGCTTTGAAAAATAATTTAAACTTCTATGTTTGTAAGAAAAACTTGTTCATTGTTTTTGTTTCGTTGGCCTTTCAAAGTGTATGATTTGAGAAATTAAGCAAATTAATTTGCATCCATACTACATAAACCATCTAAATTGCCAAAAATCTATTTGCTACAAAACACAGAGAAAAAGTTCCTCAAATTATTTTTCAAAATTAAAATTGTACTACTAGAAGCATATTTATTTTTTATCAACTTATTGGCATTACCCATTATTGTTGCGTAAGTTTAAAAATATTTTCTGGGCCTTTGATGACTAGCGCATGCGCGTACGTGTGCTATAGGACATAGTCATCACGTCCACTTGCATATCGAACCACACTTACACTAATAATCAATTACTACTTACACAAATATCCAATCTTTTCAACCTGATATCACCTTACCCACCTTCCCTAATGTACTTCCAACTAGTAATTAAGTTTATTTTTATTTTATTATTATTTGTACATCCTATATAATATCACCAATGGCCATTCCAGCCATGGGTTTAAATAAATAAAAAAGAATAAAAAGATCACTGGCAGTGACAGGGAGGTTATAAATTGCCTACACTTTGCCCCTTTAAAATAGCCACTAAGATCCGTCTTTAAAATGAATAGATATGTAGAACAGAAACTTGGTGTACTTTAAAGGAACCTATTTGGATCTATATATTGCACAGAAAATACATCTATCATAATAAGAGAGGACATGTAATACTATTAATATTGGAGTTAAAGAGGTTTTATGGAAACCTAAAATATCCTCTAGTTCGTAGGGAATTAAATGGTAGAATGAATTGGTTATGTGTGGAGAGCCGATGGAAAAATAATTAAATATAAGTACCTATCAATACATTTACAAGAATAGTCTCTTGAGTGATTCTCGAAAAAAAATGGAATGTAAACAGTAATCAAATATTTAGAAAAATTCTAAAAAGATTTATAACTAGAATATATTATTATGGTACAATAAAAGCCCGCTAAAACATTGAAGAAAAATAATGTAACATTAAATATAAGAATATAATGCGTAATATTTACTATTTATAATTAATGATAATGAGTATGAAATATGAATACGTCATATTCATTAAATTGTCAAGCGATTAATATTTATAAAATAATAATTGGTTTTGTAATTTTATTGCACTAATTAGTACATTTAGTACAAAACGCCCCCCACCTCCCCCCACGTGTGTACACCACTGGCATGCCACTAGATATTTTTCTGTGTACAATTTCTTTATGGATGGTGTAAAAAAATAAAAATAAAAATACGTTGCATCGTGTATACCACAAATAAAATAATTTTTGTTTGAATTATATTTGTTTACCTTTTTGGCTCACTAGTAAAGGATAAAATGTTCTGGCTGCCTTGAGTGTTCCAAAAACATTAGTCTTAAATAACGTCTCCCATTGAGCGCTCTCTTGCATTTCGATTCTTCCCTTCAGGCATACGTCTGCGGTATTTATGACAGCCCATAAACCTAAAAACAAAATAAAAACCTGTCAATAAATTGTAAGAAAATAATGAACTTTAATTTATAAACTTCACGCCATAACAGTGTTGTTATAGAATATTATTGTTAACATAATATTTTGTATTATATATGTAAAATTTTAGATTATATCCACTATTCAAGATTAATTCAAATCCATTTAAGTTATAATAGTATTAACATAATATTATTATATTATTTGGTTATAACTTATAATTCATTATATAATATTGTATCCACTACGTGCTTTTTTTTATTACAAATAATAATAATAATTAGGTTTAAAATTATGTGTACGGTGTACCAATCTAATATAATATGTTAAAAGTTTTTAATTCAATTAAATGAGCACCAAAAACAAAAATAATTGTTTTTTAATTTGAAAGAATGTTTAACTATATAAATAATGATATATGTTTAACGTTTCTACTCACATATTGTTCAACGAATTAAGAAATTATAGTTTAGGAATTGGAAAAAAGATGCGTGACGTCATTTAACCAGGCTCGCCGTAATTGCCTATCTTATACATGTAAATGTTACTTGCTCCACACAATAATTTACCTACCTTTAAAGTATATTTTCTAATTTTTGTTGTACGAGTGCAGTGTGTTTTTGGGTACCAAAAACGTTAGTGGAACCAGTATTTTTCTTGAGTGTTTAATTTTTTATGAAATATTTTAAATGTATATCAAAATAAATGGCGTTGTCCCATTGTAACTAGTAACTACAGTGTATGCATGCAACGAACATAATTATCTCTTATAGTATTTTTAAATCAATTATTATATTGAAATTCTGATACTTGTATGGTCTTTAGCACAAACAATCACATATGTCTACATAAATAACAAACACATAATATATCTACATAAATCAAACCATCGAAAAAAAATGTTTAGTTTGTAAATCATTGTGTGATGTGAGCAACTAGTAAGATAGACGATTATGCCGATCTCGGCCAAGTGATGTCACGTCGTTATTCTACACAAAATATCTCAATATCACCTTAAATAATATTTTTTTTTTTTAGATTGAATTTCGACAAAATCGTTTTCAGTAGTTCTGATTACGAATTTTTTTTTTGCGTGCTCTTTTAAAAATCACATAATATTGATATTTTTACTTAATATAGGTAGTTCATATCATATTTAATATTATTCTTAAAATGATTTCTGTGAAAAAACTTGTAGTAGGTTTTTACATTTAAAATAAAATTACAATGATAAATAATTAACCGGCATTAATAATAATTAGAAATGACCATCAAAAAGTATCGATTACAAAAATCATTAGTTGCGGGTGTTAGTAAAAGTAGGAGACTTAAGAATTCAAGGATACGAGCAATTTAATGTAATCTCATAATAAGTTCTATTATTTATTTAATATTGAAAAAAAAAACAATAATTTATTTATGAACATGAATTAATTGATGTAACTATCCATTATACATAATAATTATTATAATTATTTCTCAAAATATCATACAATAGGTATATGGCTGCCTAAAGATAAAATAATTGGTCTCCAAAAGCAAGCTTGAGTAGGAGACAACAGTTTTAAATTAAGTAAATATCTAATATCTACGTATATAAAAAGCGGGTGTCGCTCTGCTGTACAGTAGGTTACAAGTGGGTCGATGTATAATGGATTGTATTAAACTTGAATTCAATGATATAATATCATTGTATGAGAAAAACGATTCTGAGCGGAGACGGTTTGTCAGTCTGGATATTTTATATTGTTATTATTTATTATATCATGTAGGTAAGTTGAATTAACATTATAATATTATAGTTTTTTATTCGTTTCTATGGTGGAAAACAAAGCATTAGAAATTAAAATTTCGTAATTTTTCGGTGGTTTTTCTCATGGCATTAAAAAACTATTGATACAATCGAAAAATGACCTCTATAAAGTACCATCTTGATCCGATATGACTACATATTTAAGACTTTGAGTGCCATGTGTATCAATTTATTTCAACACACAAGACACAAATAACATATTCATTTGTGCTGTACCTACTTATTGATAATGATAGACAAATTTTCTTATGGAAATCAATTATTTTGAAAAAATATATGCATTTTGGAGAAGTTTAATATTCTTGTGACACTATTTTGTTCATTTGTGCAGTGACTATCAAAAGAGATACACGCATACAAAAAGCACTTAGAATGTTTTTTTTTCCTCAAACAACTGTTAAAGCTTATAATATTATTAACGTCTTGGAGAAACATTGAAAAAAATAATTCCCGGTCAGAATGGTCAGTTTTGTTATTTTTAGTCCGGAAAGTGGAAAGTGTATTTCTACTACCAATGATAATAATATGTACCATTGTACCTACAAACAAATTATTGAAACCGTGTTATTATAATTAAGATTTAATTTAAAATCCGTAGAGAATGTCAATCATCGCGGTGTTATACGTGTTTAATAACATATAGATCTAACACAATATCTGTGTTTAATTAGTTTGTATGATTGTTAAGAGGATGTCAGCGTAGTATCTATTTGTTATATCTCTCTGACCCATGTGAGACATAGAAAATTTTACGTTCACAATAATGATTATAACCATATTAGTTTCTCAAATTCGAGTGAAATTACCTCTTATAAAGTTTAAAGTTAAAACATTATCTAGGGCATCTCATAGGCGTTTTATTATATTTTAATTTTAAAGTGAGTTATGAGTTTTTTTAAGATGCACAATACTTACGGTTTTAAAATACTCATAACTCGCTTTAAAATTAAAATATAATAAAACGCCCTAGATAATGTTCTTAACTTTAAATTTTGTAAGAGATCATTTCACTCGAATTTGAGAAATTAATATGGTTATAATTATTATTGTGAACATAAAATTTTCTTTATTTCAAACACTGCAACGATTACTAATGCATACGCGTCTTACAGTATCAATGCATCAAAAATCATAATAATATTATTATTGTACGGTAGGTACGCGTATATAATGAGTTTATCTCATAATATGACTTTTACTATTGTCCTGAACGTATATAATATATTATTATAAAGTATTATTATAATCCTTGCAGTACAGTTGTACAGTTGTATAATATTATATATTATTATGTTGTTATATTATTATGTGTGTGTGTGTACCTAAGGGTCGTCGAGAGTAGAATGTTAATAGCTGTCACAATCACGCGTATACAAGCAATCGGGCGGGATAGTCACCGTTAAAAATACGATAGCCGGCAAGGTTGCCGGGCTTAGAATGATAATAATAATAATTAATATTAATGTATAACTTGTTCACAAGGACTGCTGCAGCGAGGTACGCCTAGTTTGCTTAAATCTATCTCGGGCATACGCATTCCTCCGCGTGACTGACATCATATATACACTATATAGCTGTTCATGGCGTATAATGCTGCAGGATTATATTATATACACACGATAATACACTATATGTATTATGTACTATTATACTAGCATAAGCACCGCCGAAGAGTAGGGTATGGCATCATTATAATAATATATTGCTATGTATACATAGACCGTAGACTGCACAGGCATCTGGCCAACAGAAAATAATCCTTATAAAATAGTACGTAAGTACTTGAGTGTGTGTGTGTGTGTGTGTGTGTGTGACGAGAGAGAAGAAGTAATTTGCTTTTAATGTCTTAACGTAATAACGATATTATACTATAAGTTCCATAGTCCCATATACCAGCCGTCTTGAATTATTCAAGTTCTACGATGGCTTCATAGTTCTAAACGTTGTCCATACACGATACACACAGCTAATAAACATCAGATATTCATATGCAATACGTATGTGTGTGTGTGTGTGTGTGTGTGTGTGTGTGTGTGTGTGTGTGTGTGTGTGTGTGTGTGTGTGTGTGTGTGTGTGTGTGTGTGTGTGAGATGAGGGAGGAGAAGTAATTCTTTTTTAATGTTTTTGCGTAAGCAATATTGCATTATAAGATCCATGTACATTGTACCTACCAGCCGTCTTGAATTAATCAACTTCTACGATGGCTTCATAGCTCGTATACCTACGCTGTACATACACGACACACACAGGTACCTACCTAATAAACATCAGGTATATACGTGCAATGTGCACAATATACTTCACACGTCATATTTTATATTATATATTATTATTTTATGATGTACGGAGATATGTTTTCAAGACTTATATATAATATAATATTATACCTCACGTCGTGACCGCGATGCTTTACAATGACTATTATCGCGATAAAGGTTTAGAAAATTAAGTTACAACTTCCTGTGCAGGGTTCGTTCAACGGTGGCAGTGCGTGGCACGAATCACGCGGTAGACGCCGGTCAGTATACCTAGGTTACCTACCTGGTCGTTTTATTCTCCATCATCTCCAAACAATTACGATTTGACCGTAAAATTATTGTAAGAAACACTGTTGTAACTCCATCTATAGAGCGTTCGACAACAAACGCGCAATAATTACTTCTCATTCAGAAATTGTCAAGACGAGAAAACCTGAAATATTCGCCAAAAGACGTGGACCATTCTATATTTTCGTTCTACGAAAATAATATATATCAACTGTATAAAATGTACGGTGAAATAATACACAGTAGATAAAAAAAAAAAATACTCTGGGCTATCATTGTTCAAAATCCTATTCTCATTTCTCATATTATAATATATATATATATATATTATTGTAATGTTATAAGAACACAAGAAGGAACTATAGAGACTAGCCATAAGAATAAGTCTGACAGTGTATACTATTGGATATTGCAAATAAATACTTATTGCTATTGTTGTATAATAATTTTCGTTATCCTATCCGGACTATTATCATAATAATACCGATTGAAGTGCAATCAATATATATATTATATTATACTTTCCATCTATATACATAAGCGTATGTAACATAATATAATATATATATATATATACCTATATAGGTACCTACTATAGTTAGTATTTATTACCGATGTATAAATAGATTTTAAATACCCCACGAAATCAAAATAATTTGAAAATGAATTAAATTCTGGTTTCTTGAATACAGAACTACTACATGTATATTATAATATAACCAAGGTAAACTGTGTGTCAGTAACATTAGATTTTTTTTAACCTCTATCAGTAGTTTATATAATATATGCGATTGCTAATTAGTACCTATATTATATAGGTAGTTGTGTTCATGAAAAAACTGATTTGAGAGATTGTATACGAATTTAGAATTACGTTGTTCAATAATCAATTTGTTATTATAATATTATATTAATGTGAGTTACCTACTGAGTACTGAATACTGATTGGTGCAGATAGGTCTCAGTGTTTCACAATGTCGTTAAAAAGTGTATAGTATTTATTTCTAATATCATATAAACTGACCGGTCCAATGCTACATTTTTCATGGTGACGTTTTGTTACTGAATTTTAAAAGGAAACTCTATAAAAAATATAATTATTCGGTTGATTAACCTTTCTGAATTTTTAAAATATATTATCTAATTGGTATTTACGATTTACGATTGTTTATATGTTAGGTGCATTTTTTCGGTTCGAAAGTAATTATCAATTCCAGCTAATACGACTTTTTTTAAGGAGTGTTGAATAGGCAATATACATATAAACTATGTCGAGGGTGTGTCTTATCCTATTGTATGAGTAATAATATTGTTATTGTTTGCTTAATCATATTTGTACATTAAAAGATCACCAAAATATCTTGGGAGAGAAAAAAATAGTCGTTTAAACCGTATATATTATTATCTAGGTAGGTAGGTGCCCATTATAGGTAGGTAGGTACCCATTATAATAGGTACAATACGTCTACACGAGATTTATAAGACATTAAAGACAACTATAATGTGCAGGTTAAATGCAAATAATCAAATTTAAAAATCGCTTTCCTAGTCAGTGCTCTATATCACTAATTTATAACGTATAGGCGTATAGCTGTTTATTTTTTCACTATTTCTACGTGTTAAATGTACCGTAATTTGAATAACAATAATAGCTACCTATAGTTTATCCAAATAAACGTAAAAAATATTGCATGGGCACGCATCCATATAATATGGTTTATGGAAACAGACGAGTAAACATGTATTGTAGTATTCCTATATGTATATTATAGCGGTTAGACAGAAACAAGATTATGGTCTTGTGAAAAACTAATCGATTTTTGGATTAAAACAAAAAAAAATAAAATAAAAAACAGTTAGATCAATTACAGAGACCGCTGTAAACAGCGTGTTATTATTATTGACACGCAGAATATTATATACTACCTATGTAGGAAGTAATCGCACAGGTCTAGACGATTATTATGTGCCTACCTATTTATGTATAGGTACCTATACCGATTGATTTGATACACTTTGCTTGGCCGGTCAACCGAATTCGATTAATCAGCCAATGCCTATAATAGTTATTATACTTATTAGTGCTCTCAAACGACCGCGACAAAGCGTTCGTTTAAATACTATAATATAGACAAACGGAATATTTATACACGAGATTCGGAGATATTGTGACTAAGAAAAAAAATATGCGCGTTAACTGCATACACCGTGTTATTTTGTCTATTGTTGTACCTAGGTTTACCTAATTATTGTTAAATTCATCGGCCGTAAACAATTATTTATTGTCTTTTTTTTTTCGGATAGCATAATATAATTACCACATGGTAGACGCCGCGTTGTAGTATGGTACCTATATGTATAGGTGTATTATAATAATATATTAAACGCACTCGTGTTGTCAATATGTTGCTGTTTTTATTATTATCATTATATCGTATACCTGGGTACCGATAGGGCTTATAATAATTAATATAATATAGGAACGTGTGCTTGTGTGCATACTGCATGATAGGTACTGCTGCAGCATTTACAACAATCATCTGCCGTGTGCCGTGTATAATCGCACACGACCGATCTCTCACAACACACATACACACAATCATTAATCTTATGTGATAATACAAGCGCGCGGTGTGCAAGCTCGATCGAAACGCAATATGCACACAACAAACAAACATGTTTTTTTTTTTTGTATTACCTTCCAAAGAGAACGCACGGAGGGAATAATAAGTATTATACTAATTAGTAATTATCGTAACAAATAGAGCACAGCGTAACATTATTTTTTTTCCCCTATTCTATTCTGTAATTATAATTTATTTCAATAATCTTGTATACATCATAATATACCTACGGTCGTGGACGTATCAGAAATTAATATTTTATTATACTCGTACAGTGTGTACCTACAGATATAAAGATATACAAACTCACATATATATATATATAATATAGTATATGAATGAATACCTACGATCATTGTTGTATTACTTCTTCCAACCGGGCCGGTCACCGCGATGTGAATGACCGAGTAGCCTAACAGTACCCAACATACCAGCACATGGCGCGGCGGTTGTCAAAGAGAAAGTATAATATATATTATTGCATTTCGATCGTGTAATTTTTTTTTCCGTGTCACTTTGCTATTTAGATATTTTCTGTCATAATCCATATACGCGTACGATATATGTTTATAGTATATATGTATGTATATTGTGTGTGCGTGTGTGTGTGTGTGTGTGTGTGTGTGCGCGAGCGGGTATTATTTAGAAAAAAAAATTTAGAAGTTAATGTGTCAAACTGTGACAAATGACATCGACTGTTAAAAGTATAACAATATTATATCTAGTACTGCACAAAATAGCCTGACGAATAATATGCGAGACGAAAAAGATGAAAATCGGGAACATTTCAGCAATTCGTTGCAATATATTATGTACCTAGGTGTTATGGTGGGAGTAGGGCGGAGATGTCTCTTTTATTATTTTGTTTTTCCACTTCTGCGCAAACTCACATACCTACTTACATATTATAATATCATAATTAAATAGTAAAATATTATTATGGTTAATTATTATTGTTTATCGGTAGAAAAAAAATTATTTCCCAACAATTTTCCAAGCTAACCCCAGGGCACGTATTGTGCCCTACATATAGTATAATACAAACATATCGCATATTTGCCCGTTAGCCAAACGCACTAGATTCCTAGTCATATAGTCATATTATAAACCAGTTGCTTCTGCTAAGAGCAAAACGAACTCGTTTATATTACATAGATATAAACGTTTACTCAATAGTATAATTAAATTTTAATGCTCAAGAACGTCAATATAGGTTAATGCACACAGGTAAGTAGCGTTAAAGATCCCCACTTGAAATTACTTCCTTTGATCATTTAGACCTGTGATATATTATGGGTACCTACACACATTATACTATGCATACCACAAACCTACGTATATTATAATTTGTAAACAGTACGTATTAAGTTAAACTGGAAATGAGTAAATTGTGTACAGATTTAGATATTTTTCAAGGATAATATTTTAAAAATCAAATTCAAATTTTTTGAGTGAGATATAGAGATATTAGATAGGTATATAGATATTTATATGTGTAAACAAAACCAATCAAATATAATATTTTAATTACATATTGATTGTATTTGTTTTTTTTTTTGGAACAGTTGGTTAGCAATAGTACCTCCCTAGAGTCACGAGTCGATTTCAAATGACAAACTACCTACTATAAAAATAGATATTATTATAATCATTAACGTACAATACGGACTAAAGAGTTAGATATTATTTTCAGTCGTTGTTAACATAATTTTGATTTTAAAATATTTAAATAAAAATATTCTACAAAAATCATTTTTTAAACCCTAATGGTAGACCATGCATAATTTCCAGTAGGAATGATATTACACGTGCGTGAAGTTGGCACCCCGACTTTGTCGTATCGTCCCCGGGCGATTGTAAGCTCCGCCAGTATTAATTAGGCCTTCCTTATATAAAACTAAATGATATTTCTCTAATAAGTAAACTCAAAAATTCAAAATGAAAATGAAATTATTGTGTTAGAAAAAGCAATAATACTAAATAGTTATAATAGTTGATTTATATTTGACTTAATGGTTTGAATACCTATTAATTGTATCTCATAATTTTAGTTTACAGTTCAAAATATTATAAGTACCTATCATAACATATTATGTAATAATAATAAAATATACCTACATATTATTTTTTGATTATTTGTTATCACAATTGTCTATCATTATTTTTTAACATCATACTGGCCATTGCAATTTGTATGATTTGTTCGAACATTTATTATTTTTATTTTTAAGTTTTTTATATACTTTGGTATACATATACTTAATTAATAAGGATAATAATTTCTATAAAATTGTGATTTTTTGTTTAATAATAATCTGCTTATTATATTAATTGTATAGTGTATACTGTTACTTCATTTTTTTTCACTGGCGGAGTTTGAATGAACTTAATTTTACCCGATTTTTGTCACTGGCGGAGTTTACACTAAAAAAAGGTTCTTGTGGCGGAGTTTACATGCGTCCATCGTCCCCAAACTAGTACCATATTTTTGCAAATTAATTGCAACAATTTGTAACACCAAAATAAAATTTGCAACATAGTTTTACAACCCCCACAATGAAACATGTTTTGGGGTGCCAAGTTTACGTTATCATATTTTACACATTACACTTGCATTTAATAATGCACATAGTGTTCACAGATTGTGTAAACTTTATGAGTTTAACATTTGTTAATACTGTTGATTTCGAATAATCAGAACGAATCGTGTGTCATATTAATATATTATGATATTTTACTTTTGTGTATGCTCATCAAAACAATAATTTATTGCATTATACTCATTTTGAATAATTTATGCCTTATGAGTAAAATTACTCTATCAGAACGGTATTCAATGGAAATTTGCCAATAAAGTATGGTTTAATTATTAATTGTAGTCTACTAATTTATTCCACCATATGCCATGTCCATGTGTTGAATTTAATTTTAACATTCTATTTTTAAATAATTTTTACACGAGTTGAACTACTAAGATTTTTTGTGTGTGAAATAATTGTAAAATTTAAGTATGTGTGTCTGCATCAATGGAAAGTTAGTGTCCAGTAACAACAAACAAAAATGTAATGAGACGAGCACTGTCGCTCTGTGACTCGTATGATTATGTACTTAAGTGATTTATTATTATTTTATTTATCTAAGATAATTTCTTTTATGATATATAAACTACGTTAAAGTAAATTTTTAAGTCATTACAATATTATACATTAAGACGTCATCATAAATATTTTGTCAAAATTATTATTATATTTGTCATAATTTGAACGAAAATTATATTCAATCATTGGGATGATTTTTATCCAGGTAAATCAGTATAAACAAAATATATTATATACTTATCCCGTCTTATTACGTTCTAGAACGTAACATATCAATATTTAATACCAGAAAATAACATAATATGTACCTTTTATATTTAACAATAAGATTGTGTGTTTGATATATCATTGAATTTGATATTATAACATATACAGATTAGATATACCTATTTTTTTTTTTTCGTATAATATCTGAAATTTTGATAAGTGATAAATTCCACAACTAATTCATATAGCAGGTGCCTATAAATTATTTGTATTGTTAAAAAATAAATAAAATTTCGATGGTTGTAAATGTATACGTTTTTATTTGTCATACAAATTTAACATGACCAATATAATATATATTATGTCTGCTGGTAAATAAATATACTATATCTGTATCAATACAACATATTCAGTGTTTGGAAGGAACGAGTTCCAAAAGGAACGGATTCCTGGAACGAATTCCTTTTTAAGGAACGGCACGATGAACGAATTCCTTTTTATAAAAAAAAGAACGAGAAAATGAACTAGTTCTTTTTTTCAAGGAAAAATAACAAAATTGTTCGTTCCTTTCTAGTTCCAATAATTTATACAGATAAATATATCTGTTAATTTAATTTATATCTTAATTTCAATTAAGATATATTTTTTTTTAAAGTGTTTAATGTATTTCGCTAATTAGTGATCGTTATCGACTATCGACGTTATACAATCGATATAATATGTTGGCCAACAATTTAGTTTTAAAGAAAACCTCAAAATATAATTATAAAATATGAACGTACTTGTATATTATATTAGAATTAAAAACTAAAAAAGTATGCATATGAAAAAAAAAAACATTAATGATTAAGTAAGAATTTTTATTTTATTTGGAACTAAAAAAGGAACTCGTTCATTTTCCAAGGGAACGACAAAGGAACGAATTCTTTTTTTAAGGAACTTGCCAAACACTGAACATATTATACGCATAGGCATACCTTTATTTGATAATAAATGATTTACAAGCAATCATTACATTTATACACCATATCAGTAACCGTAGTTTTCACAATTTTCCAATACTTAATTTATTTTAAGATTATTATAGAATACCTACATCGTGATGTGATCTCAGTTTATGTTATGTTTGTTAAATGTGTACGGGGTTGATTAAAATATCTTAACTCTATTTTAAAATCAAAGAAATGTAGTATTATTTTTATATCTACTTGTGCCTACATTAATGTCAACAGACATATTATTATTATTAGAATACAAGCAAAATATTTTGGGTATAGAGCATGCTACTGTACTCTGTCCAGCGAGAGAACGCGCAGATTCTGCGCATCCCCTTTCGCGTCACCCTGCCAATGAACCCGGTTCCCTAATGGCATAGTGTCGCATGGGGATGCGCAGAAAACTTTGTTCATCCCGCGGCTCGTTAGGTTAGGTTAGGTAAGGTAGGGCAGACTATAGATATATTTTGTTAGAAATCAAATCCCAATATTTTTGTTTTATTGTTAATTTGCTTTTCTATAGCTATAAACAAAGCGTTACGAAATCGGCTTCGCAAAAATCGTTTAGCTGTACCTGGCTCAAAAACACAATAGCATGTATGTTAAATGTAAATATTATAACATATTGCACGAGACTTGATTTTTTATTTTACACATCGCTTATTAACACTACCTACCTACTGCATTATTTTATTATAAAAACTCAATTGTATACATAATATATAAGCAATTTAAATTTAAAACTGATGAATTTTATTGGACATGTTTTTGGTTATTACCACTAATACTCCTTAAACAACGTTCGTCTCACAATCGATTACGCCGCCTACGTAGAGAATGTGCGCGTGAATATAATTTTCACCTCTATATAAATATAATACAATATTAAAATCGAGAAAGTCTGTGTTGATTCATATGGCAAAATTATTTTAACTGTCGTTGATCTCCGTGAGAGATTACATATTTTTATTATTAAACTGCTTAACTGCTGAAATTTTTCTTGTTATTCTTCGACTTTCATGTCAAATATTTATATTTACATTTTAAATTATCGCACGTTTTACCGTGATATTATTGTTTTCGATAAATATTTATTCAGAGAAAAATTAAAACAACGACAATCAAATGTTTACGGCGTGGTAGTTATTATTAAATACCTAGCAAGTCCAATGCTACTACGTATTATTTTAAATATTATTTTTTACTCATGACAAATCATTCAATGTACCTTTTTATGTAGGCACCTACACGTGAAAATAATATGCTCTTCGATTTTGTATACATAATTATAATCCATACTTATAGCCTATAGGTATAGAATTGTATTTTTAATACGAACAAAAACACTACGATTTCAATACAAAAATATCTCTTTCAAAAAAACGATTGTTCCCATTAAATAGTTAAAAATTTTATTATACCTATTGGTGCATAGTATTCATTGCGTATAAGATTATACTGATTTTTACATATTCTACTGTTTATGTTGTTAAATACTAACTGATCCCGTGCACTTCGTTGCTCGTTAAATGTACCAACTCTATATGACTCAAACTTTGTCCATTTTTAAATAAGCCTGTCTTTCTCCCAGAGATCTAATCTACACACAAACATTCATTTTCATATATATTAAAATATAAAATACAGTACGGTGGTTATTATTATGTTTATACTTTAAAATTTTATACTTGCAAACAATTCTAATTTCCTAAATAGAAAACGCTTCCATGATTGATTAATTGTTTTTTTTTTTTTGCTAAACTAAATAATTATAATAATTGTTTGAATGTTATTTATTTTCAGCCAGCGACTAATTTTTACTAAAAAATGTATGGGTGTTTACACATTTTTTAAAATTAAAATTAAAAAATGCACACAGTATATCTTTATTAGTAAAGTTTTATTAAAGTCCATTCAGTAGTTTTTACGTGAAAGAGTAACAAACATACTTACAAACTTTCGCGTTTATAATATTAGTAGGATGTAAATATTACGGTCAACAGTAATATTGTAATTTATATTGAAGTGCATATTTCGTGTGATTCAGTGTTACTATCTAAATATAGTAGTATGTATACGTAGACCTGAACTGTTTCGCTAATTTTCGCTATCTAAATTAAAACTTTAATAGTGTTTAAAATCCGATTATATTGGTATTCTATACGTTGATTTCGTCAATAAAAAATATAAGACACTTACCTAGGTACCTAACCTAACCTACCTATTTACAAGGACAGCGCGTATCCGATAGAAGACGAGCGCGGAGTGTTTAAAATTTAAGATGCGTTCGGCACTATTTTTCTATCGATGACAAAAATTATGAAGATAGTCTCTACTCTCACTTTACGGATACGAATAATATTATAGTCTGGTTTGTTTTAGTCAATGTAGGTTATGGTTGGTAGTCACTAGTTACTATAATCGTCTATACCCATCTAGGAAATCTGCGATTTTGCTTAGGTTTTATTTTTTATTTTTATCAAATTAGGTACAGCCGACAAGTACCGACTGTGAAACATCGCATTTAATTATGATTAATAATATGAAATTTAAGATGCGTAAAAATTAAATTATATATCTGTATGCGTATACTTTTATTTTAGATCGGTTTTTTTTCTAAATAATTATGAATTAAGTAGGTACGTACAATACAGTACATTCATAACTTAAACATTATTATAATTAATGTACTTATACATAAATCCAGTTATATACGTATCTAATTTTAAAACTAAAGACCTACAAAAAAATTAATCCTTTGAAATTCTTAAATATAAATTACTATTAAAAATTTGAATTTGAAATTAATTTGGATACTTTTGAATGTTGTTAAATAGTTAATGAGAAATTCATTAAATTCTAGGCATACCTATGCACTTAAAACGATTTATTCTTTAGTTCTAAATGGAATATTTTAAATGCTATTATATAATCAACGAGATATCAATTAGTAATTTATTATCAAGCATAAAAATCCAAAACTATGTAAATTAAATATACAATGTTAAGCTTATTGGTAATTATTGATACATAATATAATTTTAATATAATAATATATTATAATATACCTATTAATAATGAATATACTATATTATAAGAATCAAAATTGCAATAATTACATAGGTACCACATAATACATACCTAATATAATAATTGTTTCGGAATGTATAATTAAAATACAAAATTCACTTTCAAGCAATTAAATTAATTTTTGTAAACATCTTCGGGTTTGAATGGATTTGAAATATGTAGTTTGTTTAGTTTAGACTAATAATAAGAATAATAATAAGGATAATACTAATGAGCAATGAGTATCTATCATTTAAATCTAAATAGTCTGCATTATAGTAAGAATACTTTCTTTTCCATTTCATAACTATTATTACATAATATAGTCGTATTATTAGCATTTAACTAGTCATCGGTATTTATATTTTAAATATAAAAATATGATTAATTACAGATATTTTTTTAAATTACAATAATTACAATGTATATAAATAGGTGCCTATCTACATAGTTAAAATTAAAATAATGTTCGAAATATGTATGATAATATGTCGATTGGATTTTAGAAATTTATATAGATCAATTTATTTTTTATTTTAGTAAATTTTAAAACCTAAATACACTCGTTGAATTGGTACCTATGCCATTATTTTATATAATTATATCTATATGAAATCTAAATTAATATTTCTACTATATTTTTGAGATGTTCATAAATATTTATTTTATAATATTGTGAATCATATTATGTTATGTTATGTTATTCGACAAATATATTTTAATTAAATTATATATTCTGGATATCTAACATTTTGGTAGACACATTAGGCGTACCAATTACATATATGTCCTATATATCTACTCAGGATATAAGAAAAATAATACAGTTCAACCTCAGATATTCTATAGATACCTATCTAAAAATAAATTTGTGATAAGTATATCAAGGATATAGTATCTTTGCTATGTTGGGAAGTAACTAGGAACATTGAAAACTGTAGGTTAATGAAATAATTTAAATAGCCCTTTAGTTTGATAACACTTTTGTTAAGAAAGATATTAATCGTACTGTTTTAAATTGTTTTATCATGTACATTATCACATTAATATTATAATAGTTTGTCGTTTCAGTTTTTTGAATAACTTTAAGAATCTCAATTCAAATACAATAATGATAGGAAATGAATAAATTATATAAAAACAATATTGTTTATTCAAATATAGATATTATTTTAAATCATAATATCGTGACTTCGTGATTTGTATTTTTAGTGACAATATTTTTTCCAGACGAATTCAAAAGGTTCAGTATTTTACAGTAGGTATGTATAAATGATGCAATTTTAAACGGAAATCCGTTTGATAAAGAAAAAAAATTTAAAAATTATATAATATAAATTAAATGTAGGTTGTTTTGTGTATTAAATGAAGGCTATATTATTGTTATAAATTATAGGCTTTTAATACGATACTGTGCCGATGTATTCGTATACCAGAGACCTTGGACTGAGTAAAATAATATGCCTTAGCTTATCTACTTATTACGACTTCACCTGCACAACGGTATATTATTATTATGAATTAAATACGTCACTTTTTTACTACTGTAATGTTGTAGGAAGGTGTCATGTTAAAAATTGAAAATCGGTTCAGCTAAACACAGTGTTGTCATGTGTGTAGGCATAATATAGTTTGCAAGGTATTTTTGTTTCATGGCCATTTATCAATTATTATTCAAAAGCCAAGTGAATTCCGAACACGAAAATCTCTATTGTACTAATTCGACAAATTATTTCGGTTAAACGCTTTTATGAGTATAATATTAATTATATACCTATATATTATTATACATAGCATTACAGCAACTAGGTACATCGAGCCATGTCAGGTAGTACTCTTATAGGTATCTGTATCATGGGTATAAGTATAAACTATGAAATATGTACCTATTATATCTTATAATCAGGTGGGACGACAAGGGTAACACATTCGTGCTACATTTCCGGTTGGATATCAGATATCCAGATAACAGATTCTGTTCTAAACAGAAACCATAACGTTCGCCTAGCGCATATTGCTTCAGAATTACGTTGATTCGTCGTACAAGACGATATACTTTTACTCTATAAAATATTAATGATATAACGAGTGGTGTGATAGTATAATATGTATATGTTATAAAATATGTAGCGTATGTGCATGCAGTGATGGTCACTGATCCGTCCCATAACCACTATTATTAATGAACTAACTTCGTGTCAACACAATATTATTATTTCGTAACACAATTTCAACTTCTAGCATATTTTTTTAATCACGTTAATCATTAAATAACATAACTACGTTGGATTTATTAATTATACATTTAGGACAATAATACTTAAATTAATTATTGTGTATTTGAGTTTTAAAAATATAGGTACTATTTGGAAGATGACCAATATTCAAAAAAAGTTATTTTGTATTATCTAGATGGTAAATAGAAATTAACAAAACTACAAGTCATTGATCTTGTGAAAAACCTATAATACAATTAATACAAAATTATATATGAAATAAAAACGAATAAGGAACATTCTAAAAACTACAAAATAATAATAAAATAGTTGTAGAAAAACGTCGTATATCACCTATATGTAACATTAATAGTACCTAATTACATTTTTATAACATGTTTTCCTTGGAATGTTGTGATTTACATTTTATAAACAGATTTAGGTTCATTATTCTATTAATGTAAATTTAATTGCTATTTTCAGTACAAAGACTTATGAGTATTATAGTTTCCACTCTATGTTACTTTTAAAAAATAACTGACCCGATACATTAAAAGGTAGTTATAGGTTTATACTTTATACTGGGGAATTTATAGAATTTTATACTATAGTAGGTAGGTCATCCATTTTTATTTTACCTAGGTACGTACTACGTTGTCACTAGGTATCAAGTTAATATTATATTACCAGTAGGAACTCACACAACCTTTAGTCGACCTTAATAATTATTAAGTTGATACTCTCGGTGTCTATCTAGTCTCTGTACAAACACAATATTATCAGTGATAATTTATCACTTATTCGTTTTCAACCAAAGTTTAAAATTTAGATCAGTGGGTATATATCAAATATAGAGATTTACTGACCGTCTTCGCCGGCGGGCAGATGCCTTTTGATGGTGACCACTGCTTCGTGCAGCGAATCCTCGCGGGTCACATCCAACGACACGAACACAATACCTCCGGGTGCCCGTTCCACGTCCGCCGCGGCCGATTCACGCTGCTTGACGCGCGACCGGAGCAGGGCACAGGCCCCTGATGACGGGCCGGATGGCGACGTGCGATCGGAAGACTCGGCCACGTCCGACCGGATGTCCGGTTTGTGGCCGGCAAACACCCGGAAACCAGCGGCCGCCAGCCGGTCGCAAAGCTGCAGTCCAGCGGACGTCTCACACGATGTGACCAGCACTGATCGGAGCGCCGGAACCGCGTCCACAGTTTTCCTGCTCATTTTCCGCAACAAGTATAGCACCTGAAAAAATAATAATAAGGACCACGTCAGTGACATAATATCAATATATTTATATAAGCTACAAGAGTACGTTAGCGTTGTGCGCTATTTTCGGTGCTTGTGGGTTAGTGGTTACCGCGATAAAGGTGGTACACCGCGGAGGAAGATACTAAGTTATAGCCATCCTTACGCATTTGGCAAAACAACATTTGGCGCACTCCGTAATAATACTAAAGGTAAATTTTGACTCAGTTTTGAGAGTAATGTAGGTATTTCTTATCACTGTATCATCGTTGATTATGTTATAATTCTAATGGTGTAGGTAAATATTACGCATCAAATCACCTAGGCATATAATTTACAATTCTATACAATTTCCCAAATATACCTACTCCAGTTATTATTATTTTTTTTTTTTGAAACACCCCTCACCGCCTTCAACAATCTAATATTATTTAACCATTTAATAATGATGGGTAATTGCATTAGGTGTATTGATTTATTTTTATCTATATAAAATAATAACTAATTAATCATAAATGGCGTAAATTTATATATAGCTCTTATAATACGCACATTAACCTTAATCAATATATTATATTCCGGGCTTGTATTACTTTTATGGTCCACTTTAATTTTTGTACTCCTTGTCGAGATATATTATATCCTATAGTAGACTGTAATAGGTAGACTACCAGTCACCTGCATTGTATATTAAAATATGTTGATTACATCGGATACCAATAATAATATCGGCCAAAAAAAATCAAAAAAAGTCCTGTTAACCGATAGTACAAGGAGTATTATAGTAGCATATACTACCGTAGTACCCAATAATATTTCGGCGGAAAAGAAATGTTTAACGATAATTATTGGTTATGAACTCATCAGACAACTTCCAGCAATTAATATAACCGTGCTTTTATATTATATAATTAAATATGAGACCATACAACGGGTGGCATTTAAGTTCTTCCGCTATATACTACGCGTTAGGAATTCTATACTTCACGCAAGTGCGTGTGAATACAATTATTGGTCTGCTTTAGGTCATGCAGATGAGTACTTATCCGAATACACAAATTCCGTATTCGAGACTTGCGTATATATTATAATATATATATATATACACGTAGGTACAATATTATACAGTAAACCTCAGTCGAGACCAACTTCGACTCTATACTTTCACCCAATTACACGCGGCCACGCGGGACGTCCGAACCGGTGTACTGCGCGTACCTATATTGTGACGCATGCAAATAAAAAACTCGTTTTATCAAATTTTGATTTGAAAAAATGATTTTATGGACGTACAATATACGCACAATAGAATATATTTGTATGATTAAAAAACCAATATTCTATCCATACTGTGTAACGTCCGCACTCCGCCATGCTATTCGGATAACTTATTATTATTGTACTTATTTATTTTAAATGTCGCTATCTGCAAAATAGTTAAATCCGTACGCAGAACACGACGCGCGTATACAAACGATATTGTTTTAGATTGAAATTGACTGCAGTTGTTCAAAATAAAATTATTTGCCACTGGTGGATCGTTGACAATTATTGAATTCACACAATATTATATAGGTATTTATGTAATGAGAAACTATTAAATTCTAACCGACGCATTAAAACTTTTATTTCATATTTATAAATTATAATAATATTACATAGACATATTATACATGTATAATATCTTTGATCTATTTCAATGTTGGTCTAACGGTGACATAGGAGGGGTGTTTGGGAGGCGCAGTCCATTTATTAATATTATATCTATGTATTATACTATTGTTATTTATTACCTATTTATATGATATTATAGATCGCGCATTATAACAGTCTTACATATTTTTCAAAAACCACCATCGAATTTCAGTATATATTTTTTTTAATATTCTAATATGTATCATAATATTATTATAATTATAGTTTTAATGGATTAAACAGTCGTTTCGTTTACGAGCACGATATTAAAATGTATAATATACATAAACAATTATATTTATTTATTTTGTACCTATCTATTTAATTGTTGACTCTAATCAATAAACGTTCAATGAGCCGTAATAAGTAAAGCGTCGGCGGAGAGATACGGTGGTTAGTTAATATACACAAATTATCTTGTAGCTTGAGGTAGGTTATTAGTTATTATAATAATATTTTCAATTGTCTTACGTACATGTGAATGTGCGTCGCGCACTAACGACGACGGTCGTTTTATGTTATAATATTGTGTTACCTGCATTTAGGTGGTATACCTACTGTTAATTATTTGGCCACTGATTTCTTCGTAAGTCTGGCTTATCGTTACGAAATTTACTTCAATAATCAGCCAAGGACTGTATAAAATTAAATTTGCAAAGCTTTCATTACACGTCTTGTATAAAGTCTGGCCAACACTTGATGTTTTCCATGTGATATGATAATACACGATAGACAACGTTCGAATCAATTATGTTTTCCTTGAGTCCCATTTATCAGTCCCATTTATAGTTCATACAAATAAAGTCACAATATCATTTTATACTGATGGCGGACAATATTAATATGTAATTTTGTCTCAATATTAATTATTTCAAAAGCAATAGGTATCATCGTTTCGTTCTATTATTACCTAGTGCTAAATAGGTACCTATTTACTATAAAAAAAATATAATATTTCATATTATGTCGTATATAAAAATATTATAATGACGTATTAATTATAGCTCACTTGCAATTTATTTTATTATTTTAGTAGGTACACAACATATAATGTATATTTGTGTGCATTACCACATGCTAACCACATATTATTATTATGTTGTATGACATAAAATGTTATTTTTTTCTTGTAACTACTTACCGACATTAAAGTATAAGCATTGATAAATGGACGTTAAACACACTGTGCAACACCCTATTAATTATTGCCAAATACATATTTAATTTCATGTCAATTGGATATATCAAAATATAGTACCTTTTAGAGATATTTTATTTTAAAAATAAATTAGCTGTTATATTAATATTTTAATTGTATGATTATGCGTACATTCATATACATATTGTAAAGTATTTTTAATAACAAAAAATTAAGTGTTTAATGTAAACGTAGGAAAGCGTAAAAAATAAACAAAAATAAAGTAAATGTATTATTAGATAGTTATAAATTTCCACCTAGACGCCTATAATACGCGGTTATACGATTGTAGGTTTTTAAACGCGTATAATGTATAGTTAGCCGTATATTGTGATCAAATATATAGTTGAGCCAAATTAAACTGTGAAAAAAATGATTGTACCTAACCATGGTTATGTTGTATATATAGGTAGTTAATTTAGTCGTGAATTGTGAATATACACGTTTTTGCACGTCAAATATCTTCCTATAGAAATAAACTTAATAAGCCAATTATTATTGTTTCTTAACCTAGAATATTCTAGTTTAAAAAAAAGACAAGCTCTTGTTCTCAAAAAGAAAATAAAACGTTCCGTTAGACTCTGCGCTTTTGTTCATAAGTACATATGCGGCTATGCGTTATATTGTAACATAACACAACTGTTTTGGTAATTGGTATACAATTATTATTAAATTATTATTAGTAGCCCGCGTAGCAGCCGTAATATATACATTCAATTGTCGTGGATATTCCGCTTAACGATTTTATGCAAAAAATAGTAAAATATTTTTATCGACAACTATTATAGTATACCTATGTTATATGTACCTACCTACCTACCTATATTTATGATTTCAGTTTCAGTAGACAATGGTATAATAAACTATATTATATTATTAATATTATAATAATTTATCATACTAAAATATACACAATGTTATAAACCTATAAATAATGATTGAGGACTGAGGAGACGATGGACTTCTTAATAACACAAGATCAAATTTCTGTAAATATTAGTTACCTGCTGTTTATAACGTATCAGGTATTATTTCATTTCTGAAATAACTCGTTTAAAATGTTTTTATCGCACAATCCGTTCATTAATATATCAAACAATAATATTGAGTGCGCGCGCATGGAAAAAAAATACTTCACAGAGTAAAAAACCTTCCAGCTTAAGAATTTCGAGAATTTAAAGTAAGCAAAAATTATTCAAATATTTCTAGAATAAATAATGAAATTAATGATGATAATTTATATTGTTTAGGCTATAGAGTGTATAGATAAGCTTGCGTCTGAACTCTGAATTTATAAGATATTGCATGAACAAAATAAATTTATAATTCTAACATGTAGATAATATGTAGGTATCTAAAATAATTAAAATATGTTGCAAACGCCAATCACTTACATTAACCAATATTTTATCAAACATTAAATAATTAAATAATTATATATTATTTCTGATAAATATTTAATTTGTTGCTGTTTAACACTGTCTATCAAGACTTTTTTTTTATAATTAAGAATACTGCAGTCATTACATATTTTTTTATATATAGCTATACATTTAACCTTAATTTTATCAAGTAATGTAAGTACATATAGTATTAAGATTCTGTTTAACATTTAAAAATACAAGTTCCAAGGTGGCAAAATATTTATAAAATCATTGATTTGCTAATAAAAATAACATTTTTACATAAATCGTTTAAAACATAGGTAAATATAAACACTTGTGAAATTAAAATTCTAATCAATGTATTTCAGTATTCATTAGGTAATTTAAAATATATATCATTGAAATTCTATACATATGATTTGGTAATATTAGTATACTAATATAGGTAGTAGTTATAAATAATAGTGTATAAATCTATGGTAAATTAAAACAAAAATCATGTTTTAAATAATCAAGTATTCATTTTAAAATGTCGTCATAAAATGTCGATGTATTTTATTCACTTACTTTAAAATAAACATAAATTATTCAAATACTTTTAAACAGCTATTTTATTTAAGAAGTAAAAATAGATTTTTTTTGCGTGCTCATTAACAATAAATGTTATTGGTTACATCAATTCAATAACAGATATTAATCATTAGCAACGTGTACCTACCTCATAAACTAATAAATAATAGTTTTATAGTGCCACGATAATAATTGTACTCATGTGACAATACTACAATAGTAATAACGTTTACTATCAAATACCAATTAGCATTCCATGTTGTCTTTAAGTCATTGGAAAGTCAACTATAGTGAAATCAAACATCAAAATATTAAATATATCTACTAGGAAACTTGTTTATGGAATCCTCATCATCATAATAATAATATATTCATTAGAGATTACGTGTTTTTAATTTTATTAATGATAAAAATAGTGTTTTTCCAAGGTTTTTAAATTCTTTGTCATAGAAGATATTATACTCGCTACATCATTGAAATCATGTCAACCGATTAGATATAATTTGTATCTATTTAGTCACACACAGGTAGAAAAAAAATAAACTATTAAGCTGTCATTTTATGATATTTTCTATTTTTCGTGATTAAGATGTGCTATTTATTAGAAAGTGTTGCATTATTTAATACAATTTGGTTATTAATAAAATACAATATTGAAATGATGTTGGTGATGACGTTGACAAAACTCGAACAATCGATTAAAAATCATTTAAGACACCATAAACTTAGAATATAATGTAGGTACAATGTACAGTATATTGTGTAATGCATATCTTATTATATACAAGGTGTAATACATAAGCCAGTACATATTTCTTAAATTATATTTTACTATTTCATAACTTTAGTTAAACTAGTATATTAATTTATTTTATTATTTGTCAGGTCCTTCTGTTACAAACTGTATGTATAGGTTACCTATAGGTTATTATTTACCTATAATAGGTAAATAATATAAATTATATTGTAGATTTGAGATCAGGTTGTAGTCGAAATCGTTCAAACGAATAAAGAAAAGGTTTCAGATAGTTCAAACGTAAAAAAAAACTTATACTATAGTAATACCAAACTTCCAGTCGCATATAATATTATCTTTACACCGATCTGAATCGCGTGTAATTATTGTTTGTATTTGAATATTTCGAATACGGTTCGCGGTATCAACACGATAATACGACATTGGCCGAAAGCAACGTTACAATAATATTCTAAAAAGGCCTTCTGCAGTGCTGATGATAGGTTAGGTACCTAATTTGTGGACGAATCTTATAGAAAGCGTTTGAAACGTTCTCGTATACACGCGTTTACAGGTATATTATATAATACATCATGGCGTTATATATTAGATAGGTTGGGTAAGTACCTACCTACCGATATTATTACAATAATACACTCGCAGAGGCGAACCGCGCGTCGACTTTTTATCACTGAATACGTTGATTATAATTTTATACTTTGTAAGTAGTTTATAATACGTATTATACCCATACGAGAATAAAATTAAAGAAAAAATAAATCGTAAGCTCGTAGAACCCGTTTATTATTTGCTGGTAGCATGTTTTCGTATAAATATAATATAATATATTATCGATACCTATCCCAACTATCGTGTTCCACGCCGAGTGGTCCGTCACGACTTGAATGAAATGTGCAAAACACACACACATAATATCATAATATTAATATGTATATATCTATACATATTATAGGTAGGTATTATAGGTGTATAAGAATATTGGTACGTAGAATAGTATTTAAACGTACCTATATAATATCATGTAATATAGTGGTTCTTAACATATATTATATCTATACGACTGGACCTACTGTTACTTATACATTGCGTACTAGTGTACTACTGCACAAGTGCAAATAATTATTAAAGTATATTATCGAGTCCGATTATTTAATGATTATTATCGAATGTGTTATGTACCAATTTTTACATATTGTTACACGCACGCCATAATAATGTTTGTCCATTTTAACATCCGGAGTAGATTTTTTCTACGTATGAAACCAATTTGATTCACCGAGCTGCTCACCCAGTTTTTTTTATCGGCTAAGCCGGTATTCTAAATCTGATTTTTGAAATTTTTAAATATACCCACTTCAAGAACATATTTTCATATACTCAGAATTTTTTGTACTACTTAAGGAGTGTCCCGTGGAGATACAAACTTATGTTTTTATTTCAAATTGAAATCCCATTTTTCTTCTGTAAATCATTAACTAGTGTATCATTTTTCTGAAAATGTTAAATGCTGACATATCAAAATCAAAATTCAAACGAGTATAGATTTCGAGTTATTTAACTTTGTGTACCAAGGATAATGCAGGATCCATGATAATGGGTTTGGGAGATATTTTATTTTTATTTTTATTTGTTTTTCAGGAAGATAATGGGCCTTACTGAACATATTCGTGTGGGGGGGCAACGATATGGGGACATTAATATGGTAAATTGAAAATTTTAGTAATTAATATTAATTCATCAACATTTATAATTTGTAAAAATCGTCCAAGTATAATAAACACTAGATAAAATATTAAGTAGGTAAGTACATTAATTTTATATTTTTGTAAAACCGTTTTTGAGGACCTATTACTATCATAATCTTTAATAAACATTTTAACAGATAGCTGAAAAACTACTAGGTAGCTTATATTTTGAATTATAAATATAATTGTAATCATAATTTAAAAAAATATATATCCACTAATAATTTACAGTAAATAAGGGAGTATTTCATTAGAAAAACATAAGTTTGTAACACCACAAGTCACTCCTTAAGTAGTAAGTAGAAAAAACCTTAAGAATTTTAATGAATTCTTCATAAATGAAAAAAACTAAAGTAAGCACGCTTGGTGGATCATTATATTATATATTTAATACAATACATTTATCGCATGCGTATTTATTCTCTTTTCTTTAAGTAAAACGAAGCGGAAAAACATATTATAATACTATACTCATTTTACATATATTTAAATGTTCCAATTATCTACTGTGTCATTGTGGTACAAAACTATATTATACCTTTTATTATATTATTACCTAATCTAATTGTTGTTTGTTATATATAATGTAAAATTATAGATTGGCTGAAAGTGTTATTAAAAAAATTGTTTTCGTCCTCAAAAAAAGACATCACACATATAGTAATAATAAAAGATATCAGACGTATGATAATAATAATTGAAATATGTTATATTTAATTATTAATTATGTACACAATTATGTATATTTAAATGAAATTAATAGATGAGACATTTAAGAAACAACAGATTTTTCAAATCAGTGATTAGAAGTTTAAACGGTATTGAATTATTATACAATTAACTTGAAATTATTAAATTTCATGTCGAGTGTTACCGCTGGGTTGCTACTCACCTCACGTAATCACAACCATTGTAAATTCAGCCCATATGCCTATTGTAACCATTATTACAGATTGTATATATTCAAATAAATGTTAAAAAAAAAAAAAAAACTTGAAATTACAATTGTACGCATTTGAATATATATATATATTTATATATAATATATATTTGAACGCCTTAAAAAATAAAGTAATTAAATCCAATTATGTTATGTTGTAGTAATGTGAGTAATTATAATATATATTTAATCAATACCACCAACAATAGTAGAATATTGTATAAAGTTAAAAGTATAATATATAGTTGTAATAAATAATAATCTGAATAATTTCTTAAACTGAATTAGATTGAATAAATTATATTAAATATAATAATAATATGTTACAATGTCGTGTAATAAATGAAGCATGAGTTTTACTTAAAATTGTAGTCATAACAATATATTATACTACCTATAGGTTTAATATTATATAGGTAATGTTGTTAATTAAAAAAAAACACAACAATTTAAAAATGATTTTGATGCATTTCTAGCTTTGTCCCGTCTTAAAAGTAGATTCAAATCTTTTTACATATTTTATTATATTTACGCACTAATGCAATGAACCGATTAAAACATGAATCACTTTCAAATTTTTAAGTTTAAAAGGGTTATAATTTTTTTTGTAAAATTTCACAAAACCACTTGTTGACATTTACGACGCTTTATACTTAAAAGTATAATATACTTATTTTTGAAGTACCTATTGGTGAATGACGATATCAAATTACATAATTGGAAATGCATACACTTCATGGGTTGAAATTGAATTTGTCAATACACCTACGTGTGTAGTGTGTTACATTTTAGCCATTTAATATACCTAGTCTAATAGACACGTATAGTTATGTACTTACGTGTGTACACGAATAATACGAAAAAAATTGTTGTTACTAGGTAATGTTACTATACTAACTATTACTACACACATACATTTATATTATATTTTATACATTTTACCGTTGGTATAATATTAGTAGAACATTTTTTTTCATCACATATTTTTCATTTGTCTATTATTCTTTATAATATACTTTGTATATTATAATATATTATTACTTTATTCCTTTATATACTTTATCATTATATTATTATAGTGCTGTTAGTGACATTTTAATTAGATATTAAAAAATCGTATAGGTAATCATATAAATCACGATTCACGACTTTTAATTTTGAGATGCAAGTACAAGCTTAATTATTTAACAACGTTATTGATTATTTATATAACTTTAAAATACAATTGTTTTTATGTTATTTTACTTCCAAGTTCTAGGAATATAATGGAAGTCGTTATTATTTTATAAAGTCATTTTTATTTTCTTATAGCCGTTTCCTAAAAATCATCGATAATACGCATGAGAAATCTTCCTTAAATTCATTTCTCATGGTTTACTCCACGAGCGTCGTCAAATATTTTATTTCCGTTGACCACAAAACCAATCAGTTTATTTCGTATTTCCATCCGTACAAAATGTAATCCAATGCATCAACCCACACGAAACGGATTTAGGTACTTTACTTTCAGTATCTTTGTAATTTGCGTAGTATTATCCTGCAACTATTATTATAATGAAGCGTTTTAAATTTATCACGTTTTCTCGCATAGAAACTGGATAAAAAAATTAATTACAACGAATATTACAGTTGCAGTGATCAAAACTATTAATGCATCTTGTCTGCTACTCAGCTCTTCCGAGTCTGCAGTTAATAGGGGTCAGCGAGATACTTTTGGATTATAGAGCAATAACAGTGGTGTATCCAAAGGTGTTGTCGGGGCTGCAGCCCTACCTAGGCATCATGCAAATTTAAAAATGCTTCCAGTGTACTGTGATCGTATTTATCAAGCAAATTGTTATTTGTTCGATGGTTACTGGTAAGGTCTAAAATGTTATATAGCCATGGAAACGGCACATCAAACGTAGGTATAGGTGGGATTCTAGTTCCCTATACAACAAATTATCACCTATATAACAAATTAACAACCCCTTCCGAAAGCAAAATCCTGGTTATGCCACTGGATGACTGCGGCACAGGACTATATATGGTTGACTAAGCAGACATTTATGACATTTTTAAAAACCACATTTGAAATAGAAAATATTCAAAACGATTTCATTTCAAAACGTACTCATAAAATAGTCCAACTTTCTGTGAGCGAAATAAAATAAAACAAAACAAAAAGTGTGTCTGCTTAAAGCCAAAGGGTGGTTTAGCTGTGATTATAATATCGTTGCGTTATAAGATGATATCTGAAATAGGTTGGTACGTAATAATAATATAGGGGTGAAACTATAAATTCACTTAAGTACTTTGACCGTTAAGTGACGTAGACTCTATAGTATAGCAAGTCCACCCCCCGACACAGCAGTGACACTTATAATATTATTATGTATTAGATCGTCAACAAATTTCGAAATATTATACTTGTGAGGTATATGATTCCACGTGCCTGTGTGTATTTTTATACAATATTATACATTATATTATAGACATATAGGTATAGGTACCCACCAGAGAGCACGCTATGCAACACAGGGCCAATAGTTGCACGCCCAAAACCAACGCTGTATCGTCGTCCATTATAATGTTTCGATGTAATAATATATTATATATATATAATTATTTTATACGTCCGCGTACGACAGTTTCACACATACACGCACACACACACACACACACACACACACATACACTGGTGATCGAAATACCTCACATATTATAGGTCGAGTTGAGTTAAGGTAAAAAAATTAAAATACGAAGATGCTCCGTTTTTCACCGGACCACCGTCGGCGACACACTATAATAACAAATAATAGTAATAATATAAACGAATATTATTGTACACGAACACACGACCGCGCAGGACGAGGTACGATACGCACACTGCGCCTGGTCCGGGGACGTGTTTTTACGCGTTTTGTTTGCCGCCGCCGCCGCCGCCGCGCGTGCAATAGAATGTGCTGCAGCAGTCGTTGTGCGCGGGAGATGAAGATTTCCGATTGTCATCGGCCGTATCCGATTTCGTACGTGTCCGATTGGCCGGTCACATAGAAAGCGGCGGCGGACGAGCTCGAATATGCCTTTTAGACGTAGGCCGCAGTTTTTTTTCGTTTTTATTCTTTCCGTCCACGTCCGTTCCCTTTAAAAAATTTTAATTAAAAACTAAACGTTTCGAAGAGAGAAAAAAATGAAGCTATATAATAGCTAGGTACCACACGTAACGATATAAATTGAAAGGAAAAAAAACCACTGTATGCGCATATTATGTATAATGGATATATAATATATATATATATATAATAATTATAAGTATATAAGCATACGTTTAAAAAAAAACAAAGGTGTGGAAGGATGAAATCTTGGACAGCCACCGAAGACTTTTGACCCACTTATTTTGTTCACGCCGAGTGTCATATTCGCTATTGTTGTAATATCGTGTCTCGACAAATACACTTCACCCCAGATAATGAGTGTAAAGGGTGCAGAGTAAAATTGAAAATACCCGTAGTTAATAAGATGTGATTTAACATTTAAGAATTAATTAGTTTAGAACTCACAAGCATTTTTTTTCCTACTTCTGGCATAGATTATTATTTTAATAGTATTTACACTTTTGGCTAAATAACTCATTATTGATTACATTTTTTACTGATTTTATGATTGGTTGTCGTAGATTAATAACTATTGTTTTAATTATTGTTACTGACAATTATATTGGAAATGGAACTGTAGTACTTGATATCCACATATTATATTTTATGATTACGTTTTTGATTTTACTTATCGCATTCTATGCACTGAGCTGCAGTGAAGTGTTTTTCTCCAGGCACAACATAATATAATATATCAACTAAATATATCACTTTTTAGTTATTGACTAATAATTCGTTATTGACTGATATAATAGTTCATCGTGTTATTCAATGTGTCCACTAATTCACTCATCGATGTAACCTAACCTAACCTATTCGAATAACTGACAAATAAACAATTTATAGTAAACACACTATCAAATATGGTTGCCATACATCCCGGTTTTGAATATAGTGTCCCGATAAAGTACCTATTTCGAGATCGCCAATAATTCTTGTTCCTGAATCAAACTTCAATAATTTATGTAAGCTATTGTATTGAGTCCAACTCAACACTTATATTTGAAAAACAATACTGTTTTTATAAATAATAAAACAATCAAGATAATAATTATTTGATTGATTGACGAAATCTATTTTGAAATTACTTTCCTGGCTTTGTGACGACAATTATTATTGATGAATGTATTCGTTGTTATCTTGTTCCCCCACGACAATACATTGTTGTTACTATATTAACACTAACTATTGACGCTAACTGATAATTTCGTAGCTAGTTTTTACCTAAAAAACGAGATTTTCTTAGCGTACTACCCACGTGCTTTCCGAGTAGCACTAGTAGTACGCATACCACAGGTTGAGAAAAAGTGTCGTAGAGTGCTTACTGTATTGTGTGAGGGATATTCTTTAGTTACGAAAAAATAGTGAATGAAACAGCCGATGATGGTTGACTGACGAGGAATGGTATGATTTTTTACGTACAAATTATATAAAACATGTTTTATTAGACATAATTACCACAAGTCTACATAATATCTCGCACGAATTTTGTCTCCTTTTGCTGGTAAATCCCTCCGAATTTAAGTCAACTTTTATCACTTGCCTCGCGCCGTCACTGCAGCCTCTTTGAGCTGCCAAGACGACAGCAGAGTGAAAACGGCCCAATCACGTTTTATTAGGATATTATGAATTTCAACAATATATTTTTGCATACATCATCTACGTCACATATAACCAGTCTCTATTCAGATATTAAAAAATCTGTTACATTATTACCTTATAGGCACTATGCGCCTAAACGTAAAGCAGACACGAATGAATCTATCCATTATTATAAGTCACTAAACTTTACGAAAATTGTAAATTTACGATGTTAAAAATTGTAATTGGTGCATTCTGGTTCGTGTATACAAGGTGTAACAGAAAGACCTGACAAATAAAGAAGAAAGATGTATACTAGTTAAACGTATGACGAAAATTATATGAATAGTATATTATATTCTTATGTCAGAAAATTCCTAAAAAAAACATTTCGAATAAAGTTATTACGTTTCAAATTAATTTACTCCAAAAGAATATCGATACATATATTTAAAAAAAAATAACTACTTGACATTAATATACGTTTTTACCATAAAAATTTGTTCAAAAATTAGATTTACAAATTAGTAATTTTAAATTTTTCCAAAAAATAAATTAATAAAGTTTAGTTTTTTATTTATAGTATTGGAAAAACATTGTACACTCTATTTGTTGTAGATCAACATTTTAAGACTTATTAAAAAAATGAAATGATTAAATATTGATTGGTTCTAAACTTCAAAAATGTTTTCATTTCCCAGGTCTTTCTGTCACACTCTGTACATACCGTGCGCTCTACTATTTTGAATTAGCTCTGCAACACGAATACATTATTTAACTATTATTATAGCTGGTGTAGGCTGTGTCGTTAGATAATATCATGTATCTATTACACGCACGTATTGTGTTATGATAAACAATAACGGTCGTTAGTTTAAAAGATGTCAGTATAGAGGATAAACAATAACCGTATTGAAAAAATAAGAAATCGCAGCTTTGACCATAATACAGTATACCATATTATAATATGTGTAGGACGTAGGTACCTATACATATAACGTATATATAGCGTTTTTTGGACCAAAATAATAACATACTATACCTACCTATAATATTATAATAGCTGATTATTACATTAGGTATATCGTACAGGCATTTTTCTTGAACCACTAGAACGGAACGTGTGCGACGCTTTTATTATATTTTATACATACATATGTTAATATATGTACCTACATACATCCAATTTTATATACACTATAATAATATGCATAGTGTAATACCTATACAACTTGTATAATATTATTATGTATATCATCGATCGATGTGTCATTGGTGTCATCATACGCTGTAAGCTATACATCGCAATTGGTATATCAGGATACCACGTCTAGCTGTAATGATATTTTCATGCACTGTTTTATTAATTGTAAATTGTCAATAATATAAACGTTTTCACACAAATTTGGTTGATGGATAATACGCAAAGTATATAATACTATAGGTATATTATTAACAATACGGCTGTTTCGATTAAATATTTTTTATAAAACTATCTAGTCGATGGGAATTTTTTTTTTTTACCGTCTCGAAAACCACAATCATAATAATATATTATATTATGATATTTTGTATTATACTACACAGTGCAGACCACAAACTCCTGCATTCACTTCTTGCTATATGGACAGTAATTTATACACACGATACTATTTCATAAAACAAATAGTAGGTATGTATAGTTTAGTAAGAATTATACACTTTATCAAAATATTAAATAATTTATTAATGTAGGCCAGCCCAATGAAGCAAATGTGCTGATATAACATACACAACATAAATTCTTATTCGACCATATTGCAATAAAACTCATCCGTTACGATGAATATCTTTTCTGTCACGGTGTCGCGGTAGGAGTGTGAATGACATCATACCAAGCCTGGGCAAGTTAATAATAATTTTTAATTGAGTTCAGTTAAGTTGATAAAAAATATTTTTAAAAGTTTATAGTTAATAGTAAGTTATCTGAATTTTTTTTTAACTTAGTTATGTCAATAGTTATATTGAAACTTACAATTAATTTAATAATTTAAGTTAAGTTTTTTTTTTTAACTATAATATAAATAGTCAGTAATATAGTTTCAAATAATAAAAAGTGAATGTTTATGCAACATGTATCATCTATAATAGTTGTATTTATTATTTAATTATTTATAAAGTATCGTAACTTGGATTTTATTAAAAGTAACTCGTTATTTATTAAGTTTACATCAATAAAAATTAGTTAAGTTAAAAATTAAATTTTTAAAAGCTAAGTTAAAATGTTGAAATTAACTTTTTGACTCGTTATTCCTAGGCTTGCATCATACAAGTGTTGGCCGCGATGATCGGGACTTCAGACCAGTATTATATTATTATTTTAATGTTTTGACGTCCTGGGTTTGTTTTTTTTTAATAAAAGATTTCTATGTTTATTAATTATTATTGTTTTTAATTTTGGGTAGTTTCAATAAGTACCTACTTCGCTTTAATGGTATCAAATTTGTTATTTTGAATTCTATCTAATTACGATTAACAACCTATGTTATCATGTTATAGTCGTCTCGAAGATTAAAAAAATTAGTGAAATAATATTATATTATTGACTCTCGGGAACCTAACTTCAAACCAGTTACTTCATGGTTTTGGGATATTTAAGTGTAGGCAGAAGTATACCGCTGAATAGTGCGTAAACACGACGACTTCTACAATCAGTACTGAGTACGCTATTATGACAATATTATAATTGCTACGACTGAATTATTGTACACTATATAAGAAATAAAGTATGTCAAAAATGTGGAATAATAATCATAACTGTTATTATAACTATTATATTATAATTTCGTGCACAAAAATGACTTCCACTGGTCCTGCAAGCGGTAAATAAACACACATAATTAACTTAAATAGTTACAAACGTGTGTCTTGCAGCTGAACTTCAGATAATCAGGTATTCCTGCTATGATAATTTATAGTGCGACTGCTGTAATGAGTAACCATGTTTATATTTTATTTATTTAATTTGCGACTCTATAGGTTTATGATATTATTATTTCGTATATTAAATGTTAATGTTGTAGCTATGATATTGTATTATTATCCGTGCTATTGAAATATAAAGTTGGAATGTTAATGTACCTGAAGGTATAGGTATATTTAACTAAATTTTAAACTGAAAGATGCATTGTTGTTTTTTTTGAAAATAAAAAAACCGTGAATATACGAGTATACGACTAATAATCATGCAGCGGATTGTGATGATAAATCATAATTTATAAATAATAAGAAAAAATTTACGGACCGGATGCAATGACTGGGTGTTGGACACTCGTCTCGCTTCGCTCAGTTCGGGGCTAACCACTGTTGTATTACCTATTATAAAATATTTTCAAGTAATGATAAATCATCATTGGAAAAAACGATCACAGATAGAAAACGCATTTAGACATCAAACGGTCATATAAAAAGATTGTTGAATCAGAATTGTTTTAAATATAGATAGAAAAAGAACGATTATCTATTATTGCTATAGGTATATATAGATATTCACAATTATCTGATTTTATTAGAATTTAAAATTTAAAATTTAAAACTGCAAATTACATAAAAAATCAAAAGATTTTAAAACAATCACATTATTTAAGCGGATATGAAAGGAGTCTGATAAAGTCACCTATTTATTTTTGAATATAATACTATACTATAGTACCTACTTAATATTAATATACCTACCTATAGGTAATCATATATTTGTACTATGGACTTCATAGGACAATTAGAGTGCATTATACACAGTAGAGATTTTGATGAACAATAGCTCATAACTCAAAAGATTTAAGCCTATAATTATAAATAGCTCATTACAATATTTTTAATTATATTATGCATTGTATTGAACCTTACAATATATTATTGTAATATATGGATATTTACAGTATATTCACATTTAATAACTTATAATTTATAATAGGTAATATCAATAAATTAAAATACAATAAGTGTAGATACCTACCTATTATAAATTATAAATATTTAAATATGCGTAGAGTATTGTTGTTGGCTGAGTACCTAAGATTTACACGCCACCGAGTAGGTATTAAACACATCTATATGTCATTATAGAATAAATCGAATAACTTTCTAAAAGCATGTTTACTAGATTAGGTTAAATTCCTTTTAATCATAATGTGTATAATATATAAAAAGTATAATTTATGTTCCTGCTAACATTAAAAAATACCTAATTATTGCCATCGAATCACTTATATTTATAGGCATATATTATTTTAATTAAATGAAAGTAATAAAAAATCAACATTTTAAACATAATAATTTTATTAAATTATAAGAGTATCCTATTATTCAGTGGTAGGCATTTCCACTCAAGTCATCATCTACAAAAAAAATTAAACATCATTTACGCTTATTATACTAAATTGTGTAGATTTTACCAAGGTTTAATGCAAAATATAAACAATATTAAAAAAATTAATGTTATATTAGAATTAAAATAACATAAGTACCCAGTTTAACAGAGAAAAAATAAATATCTCACTATTGACGATTAACCTCTATGGATTATTATTTTTTAGTTTATAAGAACTAGGTAAACACAATAATATTAGTAGGTACCTATC
Organism: Acyrthosiphon pisum; assembly: GCF_005508785.2. Classification (NCBI taxonomy): domain Eukaryota; kingdom Metazoa; phylum Arthropoda; class Insecta; order Hemiptera; family Aphididae; genus Acyrthosiphon; species Acyrthosiphon pisum. Next base: position 139,633,927 of record NC_042494.1, read on the forward strand.
AACCTAAATGGCTAAAAGCGTATACCTACCTACTATTTTTGTATTTATGAAATACATACATTCAAAAAATCATATAAAGCATTTTATACACTAATATTTGCAGTTAATAGTTAGTTTTTGGATATTAAATAATCCTGTAGAATATGAAATTAAAAATAATAAATTGTGAAGAAGTATAAAATTATTTAAAACCAAAACAATTACCCGCAGATTGTAGAAAGAAACATTATACACAACTAGTTATATATTATACATACATATATAATATATAATATTTATATGTACACTTTTGTCTTCAAAATAAGGAACACGATTTTTCTTATAAATAAATAATTTTATTATAATATAATTGAATTACATTTTAGCTAAGTATTATTTCTACGTAATATGAAATATTTTGATGAAAATTACAATTTAAATTTAGCTTATAATATTACATATCGTGTGTATAACAAAAATATGTTCGGCCGTGTATTATTATATTATTGAACATTGAAGACGTATATACATCATAGACGTTGAAAAAATATTTTACATTCATGACAGTTTATGAAACACACTTAACAAGGTACCTACTTACTTAGCATTTAAAAAGGTTGTCATAAAAAAAATTAAAATATACATTAAGAGTCTTACCATTAATCATATACTTACTCATTATAATGTAACTAACTATATATTATATTATAATATCAAATAAATTGACCGTCATAAAATTTTTTTTAAATATATGTGTACAACTCGCAGTGGCGTAAAATTTAGTAAATTCTGGGAGACATGTGGTTTTATAATTTATAAAGTCTTTTATGTTTTACAACAAACATATAATATATTATACATTTATACATCCATCAGAGCAAACAAATGTATTTCAAATATTTATTAAATATTCCAATAAATTATAGTGACAATATTTAATAATCATTTATTATTAATTTTGTACATAATTTAAAATACTTATATAATATTGTAAATCATACATTTTTTTTTTAAATAACAAACTACACATTTATTGAATATACCTACTTAAACCAAAGTTGTATAAATATTGTATTTTAACATTTCATTATTATTATTTATTATAAGTTAATAAAATATATTTCATTACAATTGCAAAATATTTCATCAAAAGTCATAAAATATTTGAAAACCAAAATGTAATAAATAATGCAATTACATTTATTTGAAACTTATAAAATATTTTAAAAGATTACACGTGTAGAAAGTAATTAAAATACTCTATTTGGATACAACATACTTACCGAGAAATTAATTCGGTAATAAGAAGGAATAACTGTAATAGTAGATGACCGAAAATTTCAAAAGACCATTCGATAGGGTGAACGTCTTGTAGTAAGTGCGTCTACCGAAAAAATTGAAGGCGTTGTGTTAGGCCACCAGATTTTCATGAACGTCTGACACTTTAGAGTCTAAAGTTTAGACAACGACCGTATAACAGCACTTACTTCCAATCGATAGGCAACTCAACACACACTCCATTGATGAGAAGGCGAGTAGCATTGGTGTGACCGAGATAGACAACGAGGATTAGAAAGGAGAAACGCTCCGAATAGTAGGGTGCGAGGGAAGCTTGCTATACAACAGGGAGCAGGATTGTGCAGCTTAGTTAAACGGGGGATATCTCTACAGTTTATATTTTATTGTACAGTTGTCGTAGGTTTTCGTTGGTTCTTCTTTCGAATCTTTCGAAGTTATTATTATATTTTCTTTAATAATATCATTGATTATAGTTACTATAGATTGCTCACTGGCCGGTTTTTCGGTGTCACGAAATATTTACTCCCGGTAGATGGCGAGGTGACGTGTCTACTAGCGATTACAACGTTACTCGACGTTACTAACCA
>NC_042494.1:139636080-139653483 GCF_005508785.2 Acyrthosiphon pisum
TGTAAGACGGAGACAACATATGCGGGTGCGACGTCCTCTTAACACGGTCGCCCGGTTATAGACCTATAAAAGATTATTTTATAGGTCTATGGATCGGATAGTAGTTGCCTCGCCATCTACAGGAAGTCAATATTTCGTGACGCCGAAAAACCGGCCAGTGAGCAATCTATAGTATTTATAATCATTGATAATATGTTTCATTTGAAGCGTAGCAGTTTTTATTCATACCCCTGCATTTCGCACTACGAGTCGCTTGAATGTACAGTGTATGCGCTACTTTGTATGTCTGGAAAATAACTTATAAGAATACAATGAAATATTAAAAACATTTTATTTGGTAATATTAATCATTACTGCCATAGATTAAAAAGGACATCACAAAACTAAATTCTTTTTTTTAAGTTTATTGGTGAATCATTGTAGTCCAAATAATGAAAACATTTTTGGTAAAAAAACAAAGTTACAAAAGTGATTATTCGACAATACAATGAATAGACGCGTGACGTCACCCACCCATGTTTTACGTGTAAAAGTAGTTTGATTTACAAAATGACTTTTATAACTTACTATAGTATTTCAGAATTTTTTTTTTCATTAACCTAAGTATATTTTAATATTTATGTGCTTAAGACGATGGTGTGATTTAAAATGTAATATATTTTGTTATTCTACACATATTATAATAATGATAATAATATTATAATATGAGACCCACACCATATTTCTTAGATGATGGCATAGCTTAAATCTTAGCGTACTTGTTTTTAGTGTAGTGATGTCCTTTAATTACTACCTATTTATTATCAATTAAAAAAAAAAACTATAAATATAAAGTTAGCAATCACTAAATTAAGTTAGGTATGGTAATTAAATATAAAAGGAACGGAATGAACATATTTTGAAATTGAACATATTTTTGTCATCGTTTCGACTTGGATTTCTGTTATTATTGATATAACCACATGTGTTGGTGGATGGGCACTATGAAATTGCCTATTGTCCTACCCTATTTCCAGTTTCGTCTATATGTGACTTTCGGCTAGCATGACAACGTTGCACAAAAATAACGTACGCAATCGTGTTATGAAAAAAGGTTGAAAAAGGTACCGCCGATAAACAGCGTACGCAATCGTATTCTACCCATATTAATGGTGACATTCTACATGGTCGACGGTCCATACTTAACCAATCGAAATTATACCCAATTCCATGTGTATAGTTCATGTAACATAGTACAGTAAGGTTTCGTCTTTGATCAAGTCAGTTGAAGTCACTGTAGTATGTAATGGATCATGGATGTGTTAAATTTGAATTGAATCATTGCGAACAAAAAAAACGACACAGAACTGAGATACTCAATACCTGTATAATGTATAATTTATAATTGGTACCTATACATACAACATACTCTAAGTAATAAGGTTGAATAATTTTTTGAAAAGCATAGAATTTATTTTATTATGAACTATTATAGTAGGTATATTATGTATTTAAAAAAAATATAAATATAATGTAAAATAATATTGTATTATATAATTTAAATTATATTTATCTTAAAATTGTTGTTTTTTTATTCATAGTAAACATTTTAAGAAAAAAATTTTTGTTTTCATCTTCATCGTTAATATTTGTCTTACAGAAGTAATCAACTGGTTTACTGACATAATTTTCTGCAAAATAAATTGGTATTAGATCTGTTAAGTGTGTTCATTAGATTTCCATCCACAAACACGTATAGAACTCTATTATCTATCTTACCAATTAATTTCCACCCAATGAGATAACCTGAGCTTATTTCGCACATATAGTTGAGAAGAAAAACAATGAGGTTAATTTAACCCAATACATTGTTTTTCACGTAGGAATAAACCCACTGATGATAAATTAGTGCTACAAACGATCTGGCCAAAGATTTCTTGAATATCTGCCTTAGTCAGTCGCTTACTTAAGCCGGGGCCAATACCACTTACCCAAATTATTTTTTGCATTTAATTATCACACATTGTATTTAATATAAACAGGATAACAGGAATCGTAACAATAAAGTTATGGTCTAATTGACATCGATTATCATACTATACAATTATAGTATAGTATTTCTATATTTAATATTACATTATTTATAATCAATTTTAATATACACTAATTATACATACCGTCTTTGATAAAGTCTTTCAGTGCTTCTGCAAAATATGTAAAAATTAGTACATTATTGTGACATTTTCCTGTTGTTTTTCGTTTAGCTAATTCGTATAAGAAATTAACTTTGTTGGTTAAAATGTTAAATATTCAATAGATTTAACAAATTGTTCTTCAGGAAAAACATGGTATAAACGAATCTCAAAATTTGTTTGAAAGATCTATACATGACTTATCTTACTTATATTCCTGTACGACGTACGTACACTATTTTAGTAATCATACGTATCAATATAATTGTAAGTAAAAAAGGTAAGTTGGTGTAGTTCTGCGTACAGTAGGTTACAAGTGGGTGACTGTAATGGGCGGTGTTAACTGTTAAATAATGATGATCATGATGGGATACCGTATATCCCAATCATAAACCACATTAGCAGCGTGGTAGTACGAAAAATAACCAATTTTTTTAACTAATTTTCCAAGCAGTTCACAAATTTTTTTACCAATTCATAGTATAAATAGTTTGAGGAGCCTGTTATAAAAAAATGTTTTACAGGAATAAAACAGAAATTAATTAATTTCTTGTTATTTATATCAGTTTTTCCATTTTTTTTTTCATGATCAGTAACTATACTATTATTATTTTTTCTTAAAAACATTGTAATTTATTATAATCTATACATATGATTAAATAAATATATATATATATATATACATATTATATAGTTTCATTCAATGCAGACAAAATCATTTTATCGATAATGGCTTGTGTAGTTGTATGGATTGACATAAAACTCTTGAGTCCAAATTTTAATCCACCGTGCTGGAAGTGATAGTTACTTTTCTTGGTATTTGAACAATATATGTTTAATATATTACGTGTTACATTATTTTTACGTAATAAATATTTATTTACTTAATTTTATTAGAATATAAGTCATACAGTCATTTTTTTATTAAAAATTAGTAGAAATTTAAATAATAGTAATATTTATCAAGTAAAATACGAATAAATTCAGTCCGACATGTAAGGACATGAAGGACCATGACATTGTAAGGTTGACATTTTTGAACACGGAATATATGAAGCCCCGAGGATCTTGAATTTAGACAATAATAATATTTATTTACTATCCTCTCCGTTTAAAAAAAATCGATTTTTAAAGAAAAGAAAAATTATTGACAGAGATGTTTGAGTTCCGGCCAAACCACAGGGTAGTAACGTTACCGAAGTAACGCGTTACTGTAACGGCGTTACTTTGCTTGTATCGTGTTACGTAATTTCATTAGAATTATATCCTAGTAACGAAAATGTAATGGAAATTACTTTTGATAAGTAATTTCTATAAAATAACGCGTTACAGTTTCGAATTATTAAGTACCTACCTATTGCCAAAAAAAAAATAATATATATACCTATGTATAATGCTGGTATTATTATGTTTACCAGTCAATCTTATATGTTTATATTTTTAATTTTAACTCGCCACAATTCAGTTTTCAATTGTTTTGACATTTGACATGTCCAATTGCACGGTAGTTAAATCACGAGAAAAGTTATCATTTAATTTGATTCCTCTAAATGAGTACCTTCGCAGAACGTTTCTTATGATATCTATTTTAGCGTGGACTAATGAGTTATGTACGCTCCTATATTAACTATACAGGTTTTATAAATAATTTTGTGTTGTACAAAAACTGCTCAATTTGAAAATAATTATTAGTTATTACTATATTTAGAATTTACATTAGAAAATTAGTAGAATTTACAATAATGATTTATTACTATTGATAAGTAGATACAATTAATAAGTACTATTTTTTAATAGTCATAACTCATAAGTAATTACTATTGTAGTATTGTTATTTGTTATGTAAATATGTATTAACTGTACATCTTCTTTTTTTTGTACACATTTTTAAAATTGTAACTTTTTAGCATAGGTAATGTATTTTCATAAAAAGTTACATTATTGCCTGTAGAATGATAATTGCCAAGTAATTTGAAAAAAGAAAATATTAATTTTTTTTTTGTAACGAGAAAGTATTGAGTTACTTTTCTATTTGAAAAGTAAAGTAATTTCACTACAATTTTATTTGAGTAACGAGTAAAGTAACTTAATTACTTTTTAAAAGTAACTTACCCAACACTGCCAAACCATCAGTTTGTCATTGTCAATATTTTTCTGATTCTGATTGCGGGGTGACATTTCAAAACGTACATACTATCTCCAAAATGTTATGAATTGAGTTATACATCAAATCATATTATGAATAAATGGACTAGGAATCGAATGGCATTCTCAAATTTCACCAAAACGTACCATTTCCTTTATTAAAATCAATCTGAAACTCAAAAATTACGCAAAACGCACCTATTTCAAAAGGCAAAATTTGTCTAAATGCAGTATTTCCAAAATTATGTCAAAACGTAGTATTTCCCATGTTAAATAGCTTGTTAATTTGACAACTTGACACAAAATGTAGCAATTCCTCAAATTGTATAAAACGTACTATTTCCCATAATATGAAGATAAGGAATATAATTAAGTTAAATACATAACGTACTATTTCTACTGGTAATTAAAAATAGAAAATCGTGATTTCTCAAAAAAGTGTAAAATGGAAAAAGTACGTTTTGAAATCTCACCCCTCAGTTTCAAAGAAAATTATAGTATGTAGAGTATCCGAGTTTAGTATCCACTTCTTCAAGTCAATCAGATCACGTATGTTGTACTCAACCTTTTATCTTACTTAGATAAAAAAGAAGGTAATTGTGCAGCACAGGTATAAACATATATCAGTCTCCTGTGCTGGAAAGAGTTAATACCAGGGCTTGAAATCGATTTTCGATACCAATTTTGAATACCGGTTAAAACTGTTAAAAACCAAAATCGGAAAAAATCAATACCGGTAGTATCCGAAACCGAAACCGAAATCGGAAAAAATCAATTACGATATCCAAAACCGAAGCTGAAATCAGAAAAAATCGATACCGGTATCCAAAACCCGAATCGAAATTCGAAAAAATAAATACCAATTTTTGAAACTTAAAACGAAATCCGAAAAAATAACATGATATCCAAAACGGAAGTTAAAAAATTATAACATTAATATCTAAAATTTAATTAGCTCTACGCATTTAAAATAAACCTATAATTGAATGTCTGTTTGAAAGCTATGAATAATATAATTTATACTGCATATGGTAGAAAATAATAAATATCATGTGACGTGAATATGTAAAACTGTTCTATCCTTCTATCATACAGAGCAATCAATATTAAATACATTGTAATTTAGGTATATGTTATGATTATTTGTTATACCATCATGTGGAGGATGGAGCCTCCAGAAAAGCAATTATTAAAAAACAAATTGGAAATTTAATTAAATCGATCACTGTTTGAGTGTCGTTTCTTTTATATTCTATACGTCTTCTATAGTTCTATGATATTAGATATCACGTTATACCGCGTTTATAAAATTTAAAATTTAAAAATTATTTTGCAGCTAAAAACTTAAAAATTTATCAAATGTTCAATTTTTATAGGTAAGGATTTAAAAATAGGTTCCATGTAAGTACCTAGTTCATACTGTAACCGAAAATTCCAAAAAATATATAAATACAGGTTTTTTATAGTTATTTATTAAGTTAAAATTTGGACGAAATTAGATATTTAAACGAAAAATAACGATTTTAGTTTCGTGTTGTAATTTAAAATATTATTCGTGCGTACTTGAAACTTTCAAAGCATAGGTATTATATTATTAGTATATACAAATATAATAATATGCAAATAATATTAATTCAACTTAAGTACTGCAAGCTAACGTATTAATAATAACAATATACCTAAATATAAAATAAAATATCCTAAGCTGCCAAATCGTTTCCTCTCAAAATCATTTTTCGTAGACAATGATATTATATTATTCTAAAACTTAAGATCTCCATTATCCATTATCCATTGGTAGAGTGAATACCTAGCTATTTTATGAGGCAGCTGCCTCTTGTAAAAGTGGTGGTGGGTATTCCAATAACTTCAGTCTCCTCGACCTAGACGGCTAGACAGTGGCGTTTTTTTACAGAAATGTTTCTCTCAGCGTGTGTACGTTGTAGGTACTTGATATAATACTTCTTAGTAAATTAAAACAAATAACAACATTATATATACCTAATTGTTTTTAAACAATATAATGTATGTTAAGTTTAGTTTTAATTTGTATTAAGAGGACTTACAATAAGTTTTATAAACTTAGTCTTACAAAGTAGATGATATGAGCATTTTTAATTTGTGTTATTTCACATACCCATGTCTTGCTTGACAATTAAAATATCGAAAAAATAGCCAACGCTTAAGCACAGATAAAATTCTTATTTAAAAGTTTGATAATAGGAAAATAGGTAAATTCACTCTAATATCAAAACTAACAGCACACTATTGAAACTAGTGAATGAAAATTTGCCAAGTCATGCGTATGTAAGACAGACAAAAAATGCATGGATAGCGTCCTCTTTTAACATTGAATAGTAGAACACTTAAGTAGACTAGTTAAAATTGTTAAAATAATAAACTATCTTAAAATATTATCCAGTAATTAAAATATATTATAATAAACAAATTTGTTAGGTTACAAATTACAATAACACAAGAGAATGATAATGTTACTGGCAGCGTTTTTGCGTTGTATTGTTTTTTAAAAATCTGATACCAACAAAAACACTCCGTCAACTACGTGTAAAAAACGCTAAGTGAAAAAATCTTAAAGATAAATTTTATAATATATTAATATGTCATATGTGTGATATAAGGTGGAATCTAAGTAAATGGTCTTATGTGTAAAATGTATATGTAAGTAATAATTAAAATTTAATAAAAATTGGTTATTTGTATTTATATATTAATTCTAAACTAGTATAATATTATAATAGCTATAGTATGAATTATTTTAACAAAAATTAATCTAAATTTAGTTTACTTGGCCGGGAACAAATTTATTTATTTTAATGGAGTCTGCATTGCTTATTACATAATACTTAGTATTTGGCTATACATTTTTAGACTAGATCTTTCGGCCAAGTAAACTAAATTTGGATTAATTTTAGTTAAAATAATTTAAACAATAAATAAATAAATAACAAATTTTTTTTAAATTTGTATTAATTACTTATAAATAGATTTTACACATTAGACAATTTACTTAGATTCCACCTTATATCACACATATTATAGAATTTATCTTTAAGATTTTTTCACTTCGTGTTTTTTTACACGTAGTTGACGGAGTGTTTTTGTTGGTATATTATTAGTTTTTATTAATTATATAATTGAAAAAAATCAATACCAGTATGCGAAACCGAAACCGAAATAAAAAAAATCAATACCGGTATCCGAAACCGAAATCGGAAAATTTTTTATCGGTTTCAAGCCCTGGTTAATACACACAAAACACTAATTATACATACTGCCTTTATAAAATTGTTGGTATGCTACTGCAAGTTCTGTAAAAATAAATTACTTTGTAACAGTTTCTTATTCTGCCCTCCTAGACCCTAGTGAGCTAAGCAGTAAGTGCCAAACTTTTAAATTTAGGTTATTTCATATTCGGTAGGATCGCATAATTCCGAGTTTTTTTTAGGAAAAACACCGGAACTCCACTATAAATGCCTTAAAAATGTCGTATCAACCAAAGTATTGTGACATACTATGGAAAAACACAATATGTATAATGTATATGTATGTATAGCATTTCTTAGAAAATAAAGCAGTATGTACAATGGAAATACAGCTTACTTCTTTGGTAAAATAATTTCACAATGCTTTCATATTTACCTAGTAGTCTTAGCTAAAACGGATTTGCCGTATGCACACTTTATCATTTGTCAATGAATGGTCGTGGTACTAATCAGATACGTCATGTGTCAAAAGTTTTGGTCAAAAACATTTTTTGAGATTGATCAGATACCGTGGTACACTGGTGCTAACTACAACCATTATGTGTTATATATATCTTTATGGAAATACTGTATTTTACAAAATTTATTTTCCTTTTTATACACAATAATACTAGATAAAGAGGCAATAACTCTTTAAAAATGTAAAAAAAAACCAAAAATAGTGAACTATGTACAAAAAAAAACTTTCAAACAATTAAGAATGACTACCGACTAATAAGAAGTGAAAAAAATGTGTGTAAAAATAATGAAAACGACCGTATTGTTGAATACCTATTAGGTTATTAATAATTAATGATAGTAAATGTATTGTGTCGAATAGGAAATAATATTGAACGTCATAAATATAATTAATATATTATAATATTATTTTTTTTATAATTCAAAATTGTTTTTAAGCACTATCATTATTGCTTGTTTGTTGTATTTTTTATACGAATCAAAATATTTGATGGATTTGTTGGATTAATTTTTAGTTTTAGTTTTATTTTAATTGTATAGTAGTGTTTAATAAATTTAAAACCATCAAATGCATCATACTCCAAATATTTCTAAAAGTGTATATTTTAAAGAATTTGTATAGTGGAAAATGCTTCTCAATGTCAGTAAATTCACTTTACACAAAATAAAATAAAATATATACGTACGGGACGCTGTTTGTTCTAAAAAAAAAAAAAAATCATTTTAATAATAAGAAGAATAATGGTAAGTACTAAGTACCTACAGCTGTAAGTAGAAATTTGAAGATCCTCGTCATTATAAGAGTTGTGATACATAAATCACATAAATTGAATGGCAAAATTAAAAATTAAATAAAAATAAATAGTAATAATGTAATATGCACGTACCTCTTAACTCTAAAAATAAAATAATAAACATACTATTTAATTAATTTAAATGTATATTGATTGGTTACAAGAAAAATAAACTATTATTATCAAACTATTAAGCAATATTATACTTTATGATTCACAATCTAAGAATTATAAGGGTGACTTAATAATTGTCCTTTTAAAAAACATAACATTACCAATTATTTCACAATGATTTATTAATAAGAGTCAAGCGTTTGCAAGAATTTATGTATTGATATAATTGCCTTATAATTTAAGTAACTTAAGCAATTAAAAAAATATATATATTCATAGTTATTAGTATTATCATTGATTTCTGATACTGTGATAGAGTAGTTTAGAATTAGGATTGACCAACAACATAGTATACGTTTTCAGATTATAGCAGATAAATGTGGAACTTTGCGTCGTTTTCCTTTAGGAAAAAGATCAGACTCTGTAGTCATCAGGTTTTCAGTTTGTACTTATAAGTGGGTAGATAACAATTTTATTCTCATACAAAGCTGTTGGGGCTGATTAGGATTTTGAATTCAGTAAGTAGTTTACAATTTACTTCATTGCTTATGAGAAATGTCACATCTGTATGATTCAAATTTTGTTCAATACGTCATTTAATAATCAGTGTAATGATGTATAAAGTTGTTATTTTGGAAAGTTCTTTCTTAGCGCACTCACGTGATGGTACGAAGGTGCCGTGCAAATTTGAAGTCTCCAGCTATTATTGTTTACACTCTACCTTAATCAGTCAGTGAGTAAGCCAGGACACGTTCAATTATATTATTATATTATTATATTATAGCAATTTCACCCAAAAATCAAAGTTATACCAATTATTCCTTTTTGCTTAATCCGACTTTGCTTGGGAATAAATTATCAATTAATACATGATACGGCGTTAACTAGTGTATATCTCGGTTATGGTATACCTCAGTTCAGATTTTATAATAACTCTAAGAACAATTTCTGAAATTTTCGTTAAAGTCGGTAGAGTGGTTTTTGAGTTTATTGGCAACAACTATGTAGAAAAATAATTTTATAAATAAATTCTAATATTAAATATTTTAAGATATAATTTGTATATTTAAGGCCATAAGCGTGTCAGTTCGATGCATGCTTTTACCTTATCTACCCGAGTAACTATTGGCAAGTATAAAAATAAATACTTATTTTTACTATAAGAATTTACAATAATTATAATTTATAGACTGTTACCATATGACAGATATTTATAAATAAAAAAAATATTTCCGATTTCCATCGTGAATCTCAAGACCCACGTTTGATCACCTCTATAAAAGGCTAATTTTGGAAAATCCTTTCTTATTGCATATCTAAATCATTGGAGGAACCATAATTCATAATTTGCCTTGACTTTCGGTGACGGTTCATTGCTATTTAATTCTGATATTATAGATTTTATAGCTGTATCACCGTTTTGTATTTCAAGTTTATCACTGATTATTTGATCTATGGTTTCATCTGTGATTGAATTTACAGGGCTTTGCTTAGGTCATCAATATGAGCAATCTTTCCACCAGGTCGGTATTATATCTATTAATCGAATTCTTGTAATGAATTTGAGCCATCTGATTATCTGGGAGTTTCTTGTTATTAGTCCATTCATGAGTGCTTAGGCTTCACAATCAGTATATACTACAATGTGAATGCCAAGTACTAAGTATCATACTTCCTATACTGTAGCCATTCATTTTAGTCGACTGGAGTAATAATTTAATTCTATATCGCTGTTTTTACTACTTACACATTATACTAGATGCTTCAGTTCGTCTGTATCCCGTTGTTATAATATTCAAGCTATACAAATTGATGATGCATCAATGTGGAGTTCAGTATACTTCCTGGGATTAAATAATTTCAATATAGGCTTCGATAGTAATTATTCCTTCAATGTATCTAATGCAACTAGTTGTGCTTATTCCCACCGGGAGTTGTCTTTATTTTTGGTTAGTTCTGTTAGGGCTTATGATTGCGGCGAAGTTTGGAACGAAACGGCTGAAGTACCTCACTAACCCAATAAATTGACAAAATTCATGAGCGCTTGTGGGTGCTGGATAGTTCTGTACAACGATCAATGATCATTATCGGTGTTTCTTGTTTGAGTTTATCCATCGATAGCTCATAACTCAACAATTCTACTGTAGGTGCCGAAAAAATACATTTTCTTGGTTTCCGGGTTAATCCGGCTTTGAGCGCTTTCGACCGTTCCGTCATCTGTTGCCAATCTGTGGCTGGAATAAAATAAATGTTCAAATAATTGATCACTACATATCTTATTTTTCTATTTTACCCATTATTACGCGGTCCATAATCCTTGACAACTCAAAAGGAGCATTAGCAATTCCAAATGTCATTCGGGTGAATTGACCGGTTATAAAAGCTGTGTAGCGTTTTGCTCAGTCAGTGAGAGGAACTTTCGGCTAGTATCCATGTGGTAAATCTAACACTGTAAATAGTTCACAACCAACCTATTGTCTCAATAGGTCGTCTATGCTTAGTAGAGGACAAAGTTGTCAAATAGATTGAGTATTCAATTTTTGATAGTCGATAACCATACGATTCTCACCAGTTTTCTTTTGCACTAACAAAACTGGACCCATGTGAGCGGATTATGTATCCTCGTCAATACCATTGGCACGTCACTCTTGTACTATTTCTTTCATCGTTGCTCGTTTGCTCCAAGACGTTCTATGTGGTTTGAAACTGCACGGTTGACTTTCTCGTTGAAGTTGAATATGCATCTGACCTTCAACAGTGCACCTATTTCTGAAATGTCTAACGCAAAATACATTCTATAATTGTTAAGCTATTCCAATAACTACCGTTATTGACATTCAGTCAACGATTTATGCTCTTAAAAACGATCTGCTTCTATTGGCTTGGAGAAAGATTTATAAAAACCTGTGAAATGGTCTCCCAATGTTACCTTATGACAAAATATATCGCCGTTCACCGTTCTCTCTTCACTGATACCATGGTTGCACTCTGCAATTATGATCGTATCAGAACCTAAATGCACGTACATTGACCAAAGTGCAGAGCCCAGTTAGAATGACTACTTTCTTAGAAATTCTCAATGATAAACCTGAATATCTTTGTTTGATAGAAGGTCATGGTCTGCAAACGGAAAATTATTAGTATTGTACAATTCTAATTTACCTTGATATTTGACAAAAGCGACATGAGGCTATTCACAAAAGGGTCTTCCAACGATGGAGTCTCTTGGGTGACTTGTGTCCGATACAATATAGACGGGTACTCTATCTAGCACAGAATTTTCAACATTCAGTTTAACGTCCGTCTTAGCCAATGTTTTTGTTATGGCTTCCACACAGAATCCTTGGATAATAGAAGTATCTTCTAACCATTTTATAATTAATTGCCTTTCCATGGTTACCCTCATCAAACATGAAGAATCTATTAAGAAATTTATGGTAAACTGGCATTCAATGATAATTGTTTTTAATGTAACATTGTGGACTGAATTGTGTGACTATCGACCAGCACACTATCATAAGAGTAATGACTTGGCTCAGTGGAATTTTTTTTAATCAGCGAAACCTCTAGTTCTTTGCCTTGACAATATTTGGCAGTATGTCCTTCCTTACTGCACTTGAAACAATGAAATGGTCTCTTCGGTGTGCATTTTTCGCTTTATTTAAATTAAATAAAAAACGTTACGTCATTTTTTAGACTATTTTTAAACATAATATTTGTGTAATTTTATGCATTTTTTTTTGTGAATTTTTCAAGATATTCAGGTCATCAAGGTCTGGGCACTTATTATAACAGAGTTGTCATTATCGAACACGTAAGTATAGCATTTAACGCGTATGTTCACAGCCTAGAGGTAATGTGCAATAAGTTGATGTATAAGCACCTGTTACTAGTTTTGTTCAACCACGATGTACAATCAGCCAGATAAAATTAATGACTTTTGTCCTAAACGCGTAATGCGTTAATGACTTTAAAATGCTTTATGTGGATTACTAACAACGCACAAACGTTAAAGTCCACTACCAATATACTAAATATGGAACAATTTATAACTGGAAACATAATATTAATTATGTCTTATGCAACGTGGTAAACCCATGAGTTTGGTAGATAAATGGTTTATAGAGATATTCAAGTGTCATAATATTATAATTATCTGTGCAATAGATTGGAAAGTTAAAGTTTAGTTTACAGTTCATAAATAGAAAAAATATAATTAAAACATCCATACATTCCTTAATAGAGAACTCAATAAGATAAAAGATCTTAAGTAAATCATATCTTACAAATTAAAAGTGATTACGTACCTTTTGTAGCTGGAATAAAATAAAATTGTAGTTATTAATTATAAAATATTCATAATATTGTAATTCTTTAAGGTAATGGTTATTGAACTAATAATTACAAACAATATTTTAAATTGTATAATTAATGGTTATCAGTTTTTTTTTAAGAATCCTGATAATTGAATGTAGGTTCTTAAAAAAAACATTCACATTAACTACATGAATTATATAATAGGATTTATAGGAATTGTAAACAAACATTGGAGTCCTAAGCTATACACATGTAAAATTATCTAATACATAGTAAGAAATAATATTAAAACAACTTACTAACGTCAGCTTGAAATAAAATATCCAGTAGTAATTTATAAGTATAATTATTAAGTATTTACAATAATATGTTATGATTAAATTACATAATTATTCTTTATACTCTGTTTAGCGAGAGAAACCTCCGGTTTTGCTTATCCCCCCGCGTCACCTTGCTATTGAAACCGGTTCTCTTATGGCAGGTTGTGTAAATACTTTTGGATGGTGTGCGATGCTTCTCGCTGAACAGAGTATTGTTGTTTGTATGAAAAGTTATCGGTAGATTACATCATTAACAGTAGGGGACCAATTTTGAAATAGAATAGTTTTTGGAAGACATAAATATCAAATCTAAATTTGATCTCAATTTTTATTGTAATTTCATAGTTTATTAATAAATTATTTATTTATTTATTATTTATAATATATTCTTTACTACTTTTTATTTTATGGCTATCATAATAACTAAAAAACTCATAAAAATAAATTATAATATTTTTAAGCCCCGTATTATAATACACTATGCTCAAATGTGTTCTAAAAATAACGAAGACTTAAACATTTTTCGGGAACATAATATGGAGTTGAAAAAAGGTATTTTAATAAGAGATTAAGTAAGCCGGTTTGATTAGGGCAATTGTTTGTATTATAAAAGGTCAGTTATGCTTAATTACTTAACATTCGGGAAAAGTCACACTCGACCAGAATTTATAGCTTATATATATATATATATTAGAAAATTGCATTTTCTATGATTTATAATTGATAAAAAAATAATTTTGTAAAATAAATATATTGCTAATGTAATTTACCAAGAAACTATCAAACAAAAATAAATTATAAAGATCAATGAAATAAAGATATTTTTTATACCATCACCTGAAAAATAAAATGTTGAATATTATAATTAATAACCCTATTGTTTAAGTATCTTAAAATATTAAATTGAATGTCTAGAATGAAACAAGTACTGTCAAATGTTAGCATAATTTTTACAATCGACTTATTTTTAATTTAATAATCAATAATCAATCGTCATCATAGCATGATAATGAACTGATTAAATAATAATATTATAATATCTACTTACATGCTAAAATATATAATATTTATAGTATAGTAATATGCTTATTATGGACATTTAAGTCATCCGAGTATACATAATTTCATAAGCTAGGAACCAAAAGAAGCTTTTTAAAAGTATTAAATTCTTCAGGAGAGCAATTTAAAACGTTTAACTATATTAAATTCTTTTATAAACTATTAGTTTCAATGATTGTAAAATCTATAGTTTATTTTATCATGTTGGTAAAGCCTATGAGTTGTAACACTTAACATTTTTGCTAAAAAAAAGATTCTATTTTCAGTAGGTGGGGTCGTGGGGGTCCGTGGGTGCCCCAGCAAACTACTTATGAATTATGTTCGTAATAAGCTATTAATGTATACATATGCAGCACTAAAGCAAGCGTAAACGGCCGAGGTGGTGGTCCGTATAACTTTTTACTTGCCCCCCTTTTAAAATATAGTTCGGCGCCACTGTAAATCACTATTAAATAACAAACTGTAAATCTGTGTTCAATAAACACCAAATTTTGGTGGCTAATAAAGGATTAATTTAAGAAATAAAAAGCATTATAGTTCTTTAAATAATGGCCCTACATGAAAGAAAAGTTTCTTAACTCATTTGAAAATAATATTCTGTTAACAATATCACGTAAAGATACTGTTAACTATTAACTGCTTATAAAATAACAATGTAATGACATTAATAAAATATGTATTATAGACTATAGTACTATCGTTTCTTTAAGTCATTCAAAAATTAAAATATAAAAAATAAAAATACGTCCACAGAAAATGAGTGGTACCTATATATAAACAAGGAATATATTTAAAGTGTATGTCCAATACATATTTTCCTGGTATCTGAGTTTTATACCAATTCTTTTACTTGATGTTTTATCCAAAATTCAGTCTACTAATTATAATTCATTTTAACCTCAAGATATGTTTATGAACTGGTGTGGGGTTAGGTGCTCGGACCTAGAGATATAGTTAGCCTCGATTTTCCTCCAATTTCTTAGGTGGTGATTTGGTTAGGTTAGAAAATTATGTTAGAGAATTGGTTGTATATATATTTTAAATATTTAAATTTTAACGGATAATGTAATTGGATTTTTGTAGAGTAGCACTGTGTACAAGAAGGCCCGGGCTATCTGGTTATTATTGAAATAATAATATGTTAAATGTTAAATAATACATAATAATATGCCTATGTAGAGTAATCAGATGTTTAGGGTTTGGTTGGGTTCTTGGTAGCCTTGAGAAGGACCACTTTAGTATCTATTTCTATAAATCGTTACAATATACAAATAAAAAGAGAATTTAAAAAAAGGACTATTTAGCCCCTATTAGTTCCAAGCACATTAATTTTGTTAGTATAATTGTAAAATTTAACAACAACAAAAAAATAACAAACTACTAATACAGTCAATAACATAATATTTACGTACGCATATCCACTAGAAAAATAAATTATTATAATTTTATTGTAACTACCTTATAATATAAGTTATAAAATATTATTACTCAGGGTTCATTATGAATAATTATGATTTGAAAATATTCAGTAGGAGACTATTTTTATAATTTGGCAAATTATTGTTTTTTTATAAGATTTATAAGATTTAACTCCCAAATAATGTATAAATTTAGTGTAATTTATAGTTACTGGGATCAAACAAACAAATTAATAAATATTGTTAGAGCATTAAATGTTAATAGGTATAGTAGGTAACATAATATTATATTGTTTTGTAATAATTAATATTATTAATCATGGTCGTAGCAACCTTTGATAGAATATTTTACAGAAATCAGTCTAGATGATATTAATATTATGATCGTCAATATTATTCGTTGCTCGAACACAGCACCTATTACCGCCAAACTTAATATCACTTAATATATTAAAATACAAAAAAAGTTTTAAGTTTATTACAGTCCATTAAATTATTGAACAATAAGTATGTGTCTTTGGCTTTTCAAATTACAAGAACTACAATACTACATTTTTCAGTTGTGAGCAATGTCACTTTGCTAGGTAGTAGAATTCGAGTGTAATATTCATCATTGACCTAAGGCAAGTATGTGTACAATTTGAATTAAATGATCATTATAATATTTTAAACACAAAACTGATTTTGGGTGGAAACTGTATATAATATATTGTCCTATATAGTATCTTCAAATTATGTAATTTGGTATTTTTTTTTCTATTAGTTTTTCTGTAATTTCTTAGTAATGTTTTTCAATTTCAAGTGGAGTAATGAATGTATATAGATTTAAAATAATTGTGAGTGGATTTTTTTTGTCTATAATGCACAGGTTTTATTGCAGAAAAAAGATTCGATCTTCAACTTTAAGGGTATAGTTTTTAGTAGAAAATTAGATCTAGTTGTTACTTATACGACATAAAACGATAAAATTCTAAGTAGGTACTTTTCAAAATATTCAAAATAAACAAAAAAATATGGAAAATCCCGGATTTTTACGCAAAACCAATTTTTGACATCAATTTAATGTCTTGTTTTTAATTAGATGTTTTCGGTAAAAATTAATTTAACCTACAGTCTTACTAATAATAGATTAGACATTTAAGCCAATGATTTTCTGAAGTTTTATATTAAATTATAAAAACATGATGATGCACCTCAAAGTTCAAAATTCGAAATTCAAAATAACTAAATATACCTCAAAAATATGTAAAATATAGGTATACTAAATACCTATCAAATTAATTTTTTCTATGTTTTTTAGTTAATTCTTCAGGGTATTTTGA
>NC_042494.1:139664466-139668964 GCF_005508785.2 Acyrthosiphon pisum
ACCTATTTACTATAAAAAAAAATATAATATTTCATATTATGTCGTATATAAAAATATTATAATGACGTATTAATTATAGCTCACTTGCAATTTATTTTATTATTTTAGTAGGTACACAACATATAATGTATATTTGTGTGCATTACCACATGCTAACCACATATTATTATTATGTTGTATGACATAAAATGTTATTTTTTTCTTGTAACTACTTACCGACATTAAAGTATAAGCATTGATAAATGGACGTTAAACACACTGTGCAACACCCTATTAATTATTGCCAAATACATATTTAATTTCATGTCAATTGGATATATCAAAATATAGTACCTTTTAGAGATATTTTATTTTAAAAATAAATTAGCTTTTATATTAATATTTTAATTGTATGATTATGCGTACATTCATATACATATTGTAAAGTATTTTTAATAACAAAAAATTAAGTGTTTAATGTAAACGTAGGAAAGCGTAAAAAATAAACAAAAATAAAGTAAATGTATTATTAGATAGTTATAAATTTCCACCTAGACGCCTATAATACGCGGTTATACGATTGTAGGTTTTTAAACGCGTATAATGTATAGTTAGCCGTATATTGTGATCAAATATATAGTTGAGCCAAATTAAACTGTGAAAAAAATGATTGTACCTAACCATGGTTATGTTGTATATATAGGTAGTTAATTTAGTCGTGAATTGTGAATATACACGTTTTTGCACGTCAAATATCTTCCTATAGAAATAAACTTAATAAGCCAATTATTATTGTTTCTTAACCTAGAATATTCTAGTTTAAAAAAAAGACAAGCTCTTGTTCTCAAAAAGAAAATAAAACGTTCCGTTAGACTCTGCGCTTTTGTTCACAAGTACATATGCGGCTATGCGTTATATTGTAACATAACACAACTGTTTTAAAATATATACAATGTTATAAACCTATAAATAATGATTGAGGACTGAGGAGACGATGGACTTCTTAATAACACAAGATCAAATTTCTGTAAATATTAGTTACCTGCTGTTTATAACGTATCAGGTATTATTTCATTTCTGAAATAACTCGTTTAAAATGTTTTTATCGCACAATCCGTTCATTAATATATCAAACAATAATATTGAGTGCGCGCGCATGGAAAAAAAAATACTTCACAGAGTAAAAAACCTTCCAGCTTAAGAATTTCGAGAATTTAAAGTAAGCAAAAATTATTCAAATATTTCTAGAATAAATAATGAAATTAATGATGATAATTTATATTGTTTAGGCTATAGAGTGTATAGATAAGCTTGCGTCTGAACTCTGAATTTATAAGATATTGCATGAACAAAATAAATTTATAATTCTAACATGTAGATAATATGTAGGTATCTAAAATAATTAAAATATGTTGCAAACGCCAATCACTTACATTAACCAATATTTTATCAAACATTAAATAATTAAATAATTATATATTATTTCTGATAAATATTTAATTTGTTGCTGTTTAACACTGTCTATCAAGACTTTTTTTTTATAATTAAGAATACTGCAGTCATTACATATTTTTTTATATATAGCTATACATTTAACCTTAATTTTATCAAGTAATGTAAGTACATATAGTATTAAGATTCTGTTTAACATTTAAAAATACAAGTTCCAAGGTGGCAAAATATTTATAAAATCATTGATTTTCTAATAAAAATAACATTTTTACATAAATCGTTTAAAACATAGGTAAATATAAACACTTGTGAAATTAAAATTCTAATCAATGTATTTCAGTATTCATTAGGTAATTTAAAATATATATCATTGAAATTCTATACATATGATTTGGTAATATTAGTATACTAATATAGGTAGTAGTTATAAATAATAGTGTATAAATCTATGGTAAATTAAAACAAAAATCATGTTTTAAATAATCAAGTATTCATTTTAAAATGTCGTCATAAAATGTCGATGTATTTTATTCACTTACTTTAAAATAAACATAAATTATTCAAATACTTTTAAACAGCTATTTTATTTAAGAAGTAAAAATAGATTTTTTTTGCGTGCTCATTAACAATAAATGTTATTGGTTACATCAATTCAATAACACATATTAATCAATAGCAACGTGTACCTACCTCATAAACTAATAAATAATAGTTTTATAGTGCCACGATAATAATTGTACTCATGTGACAATACTACAATAGTAATAACGTTTACTATCAAATACCAATTAGCATTCCATGTTGTCTTTAAGTCATTGGAAAGTCAACTATAGTGAAATCAAACATCAAAATATTAAATATATCTACTAGGAAACTTGTTTATGGAATCCTCATCATCATAATAATAATATATTCATTAGAAATTACGTGTTTTTAATTTTATTAATGATAAAAATAGTGTTTTTCCAAGGTTTTTAAATTCTTTGTCATAGAAGATATTATACTCGCTACATCATTGAAATCATGTCAACCGATTAGATATAATTTGTATCTATTTAGTCACACACAGGTAGAAAAAAAATAAACTATTAAGCTGTCATTTTATGATATTTTCTATTTTTCGTGATTAAGATGTGCTATTTATTAGAAAGTGTTGCATTATTTAATACAATTTGGTTATTAATAAAATACAATATTGAAATGATGTTGGTGATGACGTTGACAAAACTCGAACAATCGATTAAAAATCATTTAAGACACCATACACTTAGAATATAATGTAGGTACAATGTACAGTATATTGTGTAATGCATATCTTATTATATACAAGGTGTAATACATAAGCCAGACAAATGAAATAGCTATTCGGTTAAAATCAATATTCAAACATTTTTTTTTATACATATATATATAATAAAATATTAAAATGTATAAACGCTTGCACCACAAACACAGCGTAAGACATTTTTTATTTTTTAACACTGTAAATAAAAAAAATTATTTTAATACACGAAGAAATTTAAAATATCAATATATATATGTATAAATTAATTAATTTAAAACGTACCCATAATAACTTTTTTCAAAATATTTTTTTTTGGGAATTTTCATAGGACTATGATACTAAATCAAGTATATTTCTTAAATTATATTTTACTATTTCATAACTTTAGTTAAACTAGTACATTAATTTATTTTATTATTTGTCAGGTCCTTCTGTTACAAACTGTATGTATAGGTTACCTATAGGTTATTATTTACCTATAATAGGTAAATAATATAAATTATATTGTAGATTTGAGATCAGGTTGTAGTCGAAATCGTTCAAACGAATAAAGAAAAGGTTTCAGATAGTTCAAACGTAAAAAAAAACTTATACTATAGCAATACCAAACTTCCAGTCGCATATAATATTATCTTTACACCGATCTGAATCGCGTGTAATTATTGTTTGTATTTGAATATTTCGAATACGGTTCGCGGTATCAACACGATAATACGACATTGGCCGAAAGCAACGTTACAATAATATTTTAAAAAGGCCTTCTGCAGTGCTGATGATAGGTTAGGTACCTAATTTGATGAACGAATCTTATAGAAAGCGTTTGAAACGTTCTCGTATACACGCGTTTACAGGTATATTATATAATACATCATGGCGTTATATATTAGATAGGTTGGGTAAGTACCTACCTACCGATATTATTACAATAATACACTCGCAGAGGCGAACCGCGCGTCGACTTTTTATCACTGAATACGTTGATTATAATTTTATACTTTGTAAGTAGTTTATAATACGTATTATACCCATACGAGAATAAAATTAAAGAAAAAATAAATCGTAAGCTCGTAGAACCCGTTTATTATTTGCTGGTAGCATGTTTTCGTATAAATATAATATAATATATTATCGATACCTATCCCAACTCTCGTGTTCCATGCCGAGTGGTCCGTCACGACTTGAATGAAATGTGCAAAACACACACACATAATATCATAATATTAATATGTATATATCTATACATATTATAGGTAGGTATTATAGGTGTATAAGAATATTGGTACGTAGAATAGTATTTAAACGTACCTATATAATATCATGTAATATAGTGGTCCTTAACATATATTATATCTATACGACTGGACCTACTGTTACTTATACATTGCGTACTAGTGTACTACTGCACAAGTGCAAATAATTATTAAAGTATATTATCGAGTCCGATTATTTAATGATTATTATCGAATGTGTTATGTACCAATTTTTACATATTATTACACGCACGCCATAATAATGTTTGTCCATTTTAACATCCGGAGTAGATTTTTTCTACGTATGAAACCAATTTGATTCACCGAGCTGCTCACCCAGTTTTTTTTATCGGCTAAGCCGGTATTCTAAATCTGATTTTTGAAATTTTTAAATATACCCACTTCAAGAACATATTTTCATATACTCAGAATTTTTTGTACTACTTAAGGAGTGTCCCGTGGAGATACAAACTTATGTTTTTATTTCAAATTGAAATCCCATTTTTCTTCTAGTGTATCATTTTTTCTGAAA
>NC_042494.1:139670878-139671626 GCF_005508785.2 Acyrthosiphon pisum
AAAAAATGTACTATAACCTCCTGGGTTATTTTCCCCAAGGATTTCAATTGGGCTGTGACGAAAATTGTAAAGTTTTGCATCATTTTTATTTGCTAGTCAGCAATGTTAAAAAAAAAAAAAATAACTATATTATATTTCTTTAAATTAATAGTATTTGTTATAAAAGTAGTAAAATGTATAATAGTATAGTAATTTGAGATTAATTGATGTTTTCTCAAATTAAATTAAATTGACAAAAGCAAGAACACATTTTTAAATTATTAAATTTTCATATTAACCTTTATTAATTGCGAACACATCATAAAAAGAATCAGCCAAATTCGTCATGCATATTCGGAGCCGACCCGTAACAAAGATTTCCATTTCGCTTTTATATTTACATATTATATAATAAATATTATAATTAACAATGAAAAGGTTTTGATTAAGTAACTTATGAGTGGGGAGGAAGCGGTATACCGTGTACCCTTAATTGTTTATGACCATTTACATTTTTTACTAGGGAGCCCAATTTTATATTTGACTTTAGGGCCCCCAAATGTCTAGTTGCGCCACTGGCAGCATCCTTATAACATTGCTTCGCATAGACCTGGAAAAACAATAAATTTACAGCAACTACGACTTGGGTGTGCCAGATAATTACCTATAGTTCATTACCTTTTGTAAAATTTGTGGCATGGTTGGACCAAGCGTTTTGGAGTGTCTTCAATCCGCGTTATGCGTTCTGGAGTTGGTTGAGGTGTTATCA
>NC_042494.1:139671726-139677955 GCF_005508785.2 Acyrthosiphon pisum
TTGGCTATACATTTTTAGACTAGATCTTTCGGCCAAGTAAACTAAATTTTTGATTAATTTTCGTTAAAATAATTTAAACAATAAATAAATAAATAACAAATTTTTATTAAATTTGTATTAATTACTTATAAATACATTTTACACATTAGACAATTTACTTAGATTCCACCTTATATCACACATATTATAGAATTTATCTTTAAGATTTTTTCACTTCGTGTTTTTTTACACGTAGTTGACGGAGTGTTTTTGTTGGTATATTATTAGTTTTTATTAATTATATAATTGAAAAAAATCAATACCAGTATGCGAAACCGAAACCGAAATAAAAAAAATCAATAACGGTATCCGAAACCGAAACCGAAATCGGAAAAAATCAATACCGGTATCCGAAACCGAAATCGGAAAATTTTTTATCGGTTTCAAGCCCTGGTTAATACACACAAAACACTAATTATACATACTGCCTTTATAAAATTGTTGGTATGCTACTGCAAGTTCTGTAAAAATAAATTACTTTGTAACAGTTTCTTATTCTGCCCTCCTAGACCCTAGTGAGCTAAGCAGTAAGTGCCAAACTTTTAAATTTAGGTTATTTCATATTCAGTAGGATCGCATAATTCCGAGTTTTTTTTAGGAAAAACACCGGAACTCCACTATAAATGCCTTAAAAATGTCGTATCAACCAAAGTATTGTGACATACTATGGAAAAACACAATATGTATAGCATTTCTTAGAAAATAAAGCAGTATGTACAATGGAAATACAGCTTACTTCTTTGGTAAAATAATTTCACAATGTTTTCATATTCACCTAGTAGTCTTAGCTAAAACGGATTTGCCGTATGTACACTTTATCTTTTGTCAATGAATGGTCGAGGTACTAATCAGATACGTCATGTGTCAAAAGTTTTGGTCAAAAACATTTATTGAGATTGATCAGATACCGTGGTACACTGGTACTAACTACAACCATTATGTGTTATATATATCTTTATGGAAATACTGTATTTTAAAAAATTTATTTTCCTTTTTATACACAATAATACTAGATAAAGAGGCAATAACTCTTTAAAAATGTAAAAAAAACCAAAAATAGTGAACTATGAACAAAAAAAAACTTTCAAACAATTAAGAATGACTACCGACTAATAAGAAGTGAAAAAAATGTGTGTAAAAATAATGAAAACGCCCATATTGTTGAATACCTATTAGGTTATTAATAATTAATGATAGTAAATTTATTGTGTCGAATAGGAAATAATATTGAACGTCATAAATATAATTAATATATTATAATATTATTTTTTTTTATAATTCAAAATTGTTTTTAAGTACTATCATTATTGCTTGTATTTTGTATTTTTTATACGAATCAAAATATTTGTTAGTTGGATTAATTTTTAGTTTTAGTTTTATTTTAATTGTATAGTAGTGTTTAATAAATTTAAAACCATCAAATGCATCATACTCCAAATATTTCTAAAAGTGTATATTTTAAAGAATTTGTATAGTGGAAAATGCTTCTCAATGTCAGTAAATTCACTTTACACAAAATAAAATAAAATATATACGTACGGGACGCTGTTTGTTCTAAAAAAAAAAAAAAAATCATTTTAATAATAAGAAGAATAATGGTAAGTACTAAGTACCTACAGCTGTAAGTAGAAATTTGAAGATCGTCGTCATTATAAGAGTTGTAATACATAAATCACATAAATTGAATGGCAAAATTAAAAATTAAATAAAAATAAATAGTAATAATGTAATATGCACGTACCTCTTAACTCTAAAAATAAAATAATAAACATACTATTTAATTAATTTAAATGTATATTGATTGGTTACAAGAAAAATAAACTATTATTATCAAACTATTAAGCAATATTATACTTTATGATTCACAATCTAAGAATTTATTATAAGGGTGACTTAATAATTGTCCTTTTAAAAAACATAACATTACCAATTATTTCACAATGATTTATTAATAAGAGTCAAGCGTTTGCAATAATTTATGTATTGATATAATTGCCTTATAATTTAAGTAACTTTAGCAATTAAAAAAATATATATATTCATAGTTATTAGTATTATACAGTATTACAGTATTTCCACAGTTAATTACCTATAATCAATCAGAAGATAAACAATGATAACTATTACTACGTTTACATGCACAATTAAAGTCAGTTTAAAAACTAAAGCGGTTGAATCATACATCATGTAGAAGCTTTAAAGCGTTTATATAATGACAAATTTATACTAATTAATAAGTAATAACATAAACCGTTTTAATTTTAAGGACGCTCGAATATGTATTTTAACCAAATTAAATCGGTTCAATAAATAAAGTCGACTTTATTTTTGTACATGTAAACACTTATTATTGATATTATTGATATGTCATAAGTATTAAATATGATAATGAAGCTGGAAGAAATATAAATTTCATGGAATAATGAATTTTATAATATACCAATTTAATATTAAAGACACACATGTAAACAAGTCAGGAAATTTAGGTTGACTCATAATAAAATCAGTTCAAATTAAGAACGGCTCAACTCGTATCCAGTAAAAGTAGTATATTATACCTTATAAGCAGCCTTGCAATAAGACAGTACTAGAAGAATAATCGATGGTGGTGTCTCCAAAGTAATACGCAAGAAGACGTTGACGATACCATAAAGATAAAAAAAAGGGTACTAAAATACGTATTTCAATTAATGCTTCTGAAAAAAGTACTTTGCTAAAATATTTTAAATACTTAATCAAAGTGTGTGTATTTAAAATCTTATTATTTTAAGTTTATATCCTCAATAGTTTCTGTTTTAATTTTAATCACGTAAAATAAAAATAAAAATGTATAATTTAAAATAATAAATGTTGAATTAAAATACTTCGATAAAAAAAACAAGTTTTGGATGGAATAGCCCCGAAAACCATTAAGAATGGATATTATGTTTATGGATTATTATTATCGTAGTATAGGAAAATAGGAGAGACTTATTGTTTAGTTCAATATAAAAGTGAGGAATAGTATGGTATTTTTTTATATGGATTGTGACTTTAGATGTAATTAAATCGTGGCTAGGATATTTATTAATTAAGTATACCACTTCTTGAAGATATATATGTTTGGGTGGTATTTTCATGGGTAGAGCAGGGTCAAGCTGTCCCTTGTAGCTGGCTGGATGATTTCCATTACATAAGGCACAGGTGGCATGAGTAGGTGGCTACTTATTTTCTTTTGAGGTGTGTTGGCCTTCGCTGAATTAAGTGCGTGCGGTGTAGGAGTAGTATGCCTTGGCGTGGCCGTGTGATTGACAGTTTAGGCATTTGGGTATTTCCATGTGTTTGTGCGGTTCTTCAATCTTACGTTTTATGTGCAAAAGTGATGTGACATTAAAAATATCTTTGCAATTTGATTCCGGCTCAAGATATATAAAAACAAGGGAAGAGAAGTTTTTGTTTAATGGCGTCTAATGTTTATAGCTTGCATAGTTGTGAATCAAATTTCATCAATACCTTAGGAGATTTCTGATACTGTGATAGAGGAGTTTAGAATTAGGATTGACCAACAACATAGTATGCGTTTTCAGATTAGAGCAGATAAATGTGGAACTTTGCGTCGTTTTCCTTTAGGAAAAAGATCAGACTCTGTAGTCATCAGGTTTTCAGTTTGTACTTTTAAGTGGGTAGATAACAATTCTCATACAAAGCTGTTGGGGCTGATTAGGATTTTGAATTCAGTAAGTAGTTTACAATTTACTTCATTGCTTATTAGAAATGTCACATCTGTATGATTCAAATTTTGTTCAATACGTCATTTAATAATCAGTGTAATGATGTATAAAGTTGTTATTTTGGAAAGTTCTTTCTTAGCGCACTCACGTGATGGTACGAAGGTGCCGTGCAAATTTGAAGTCTCCAGCTATTATTGTTTACACTCTACCTTAATCAGTCAGTCAGTAAGCCAGGACACGTTCAATTATATTATTATATTATTATATTATACCAATTTCACCCAAAAATCAAAGTTATACCAATTATTCCTTTTTGCTTAATCCGACTTTGCTTGGGAATAAATTATCAATTAATACATGATACGGCGTTAACTAGTGTATATCTCGGTTATGGTATACCTCAGTTCAGATTTTATAATAACTCTAAGAACAATTTCTGAAATTTTCGTTAAAGTCGGTAGAGTGGTTTTTGAGTTTATTGGCAACAATTATGTAGAAAAATCATTTTATAAATAAATTCTAATATTAAATATTTTAAGATATAATTTGTATATTTAAGGCCATAAGCGTGTCAGTTCGGTGCATGCTTTTACCTTATCTACCCGAGTAACTATTGGCAAGTATAAAAATAAATACTTATTTTTACTATAAGAATTTACAATAATTATAATTTATAGACTGTTACCACCCATACAGCAATTTAATATTATTCAATATTATTATAACATTAAAATAATGAATTAATTTTAGTATAACGTTATTATAATACTATTATAATATTATCATTACAAAATGCTGTCTGGGCAATGACAGATATTTATAAATAAAAAAAATATTTCCGATTTCCATCGTGAATCTCAAGACCCTCGTTTGATCACCTCTATAAAAGGCTAATTTTGGAAAATCCTTTCTTATTGCATATCTAAATCATTGGAGGAACCATAATTCATAATTTGCCTTGACTTTCGGTGACGGTTCATTGCTATTTAATTCTGATATTATAGATTTTATAGCTGTATCACTGTTTTGTATTTCAAGTTTATCACTGATTATTTGATCTATGGTTTCATCTGTGATTGAATTTACAGGGCTTTGCTTAGGTCATCAATATGAGCCATCTTTTCACCAGGTCGGTATTATATCTATTAATCAAATTCTTGTAATGAATTTGAGCCATCTGATTATCTGGGAGTTTCTTGTTATTAGTCCATTCATGAGTGCTTAGGCTTCACAATCAGTATATACTACAATGTGAATGCCAAGTACTAAGTATCATACTTCCTACACTGTAGCCATTCATTTTAGTCGACTGGAGTAATAATTTAATTCTATATCGCTGTTTTTACTACTTACACATAATACTAGATGCTTCAGTTCGTCTGTATCCCGTTGTTATAATATTCAAGCTATACAAATTGATGATGCATCAATGTGGAGTTCAGTATACTTCCTGGGATTAAATAATTTCAATATATGCTTCGATAGTAATTATTCCTTCAATGTATCTAATGCAACTAGTTGTGCTTATTCCCACCGGGATTTGTTTTTATTTTTGGTTAGTTCTGTTAGGGCTTATGATTGCGGCGAAGTTTGGAACGAAACGGCTGAAGTACCTCACTAACCCAATAAATTGACAAAATTCATGAGCGCTTGTGGGTGCTGGATAGTTCTGTACAACGATCAATGATCATTTTCGGTGTTTCTTGTTTGAGTTCATCCATCGATAGCTCATAACTCAACAATTCTACTGTAGGTGCCGAAAAAATACATTTTCTTGGTTTCCGGGTTAACCCGGCTTTGAGCGCTTTCGACCGTTCCACCATCTGTTGCCAGACTGTGGCTGGAATAAAATAAATGTTCAAATAATTGATCACTACATATCTTATTTTTCTATTTTACCCATTATTACGCGGTCCATAATCCTTGACAACTCAAAAGGAGCATTAGCAATTCCAAATGTCATTCGGGTGAATTGACCGGTTATAAAAGCTGTGTAGCGTTTTGCTCAGTCAGTGAGAGTAACTTTCGGCTAGTATCCATGTGGTAAATCTAACACTGTAAATAGTTTACAACCAACCCATTGTCTCAATAGGTCGTCTATGCTTAGTAGAGGACAAAGTTGTCAAATAGTTTGAGTATTAAATTTTTGATAGTCGATAACCATACGATTCTCACCAGTTTTCTTTTGCACTAACAAAACTGGACCCATGTGAGCGGATTATGTATCCTCGTCAATACCATTGGCACGTCACTCTTGTACTATTTCTTTCATCGTTGCTCGTTTGCTCCAAGACGTTCTATGTGGTTTGAAACTGCACGGTTGACTTTCTCGTTGAAGTTGAATATGCATCTGACCTTCAACAGTGCACCTATTTCTGAAATGTCTAACGCAAAATACATTCTATAATTGTTAAGCTATTCCAATAACTACCGTTATTGACATTCAGTCAACGATTTATGCTCTTAAAAACGATCTGCTT
>NC_042494.1:139679094-139682381 GCF_005508785.2 Acyrthosiphon pisum
AAAAGGCAGCGGCAGCAGGCTGTTGTAGAAATCACGGTACACACAACAGCTGGTCCAAAAGGCGGGCTCCAGCCGGGCCTAACTGATCCAAGAGACGGTGACAGCAGGACGAAGAATTCATGAAGTAGAATTCACAGGGTACACAGAACAGCTGGACCAAAAGGTGGGCTCCAGCCGGGCCTTACTGACTGTAGTAAGATGTAGTATCGAAGTAGAAAAAAAAACACAACACTTACTCCAGCAGCTCAAAAACGCAGCGTACGACGGACGGATGGATGTACGACGGACGTACGACGGACGCGACGACGTTTTAAATAAATAAAACGAATAATTTGTCAATTTAAAAGTCACAAATTTAAAATAAAAAAATAAAAAGAGAGAGCACTCAGACTTGTAGGGGAGATGGTGGATTATATATTATGTGCACGCGAGCGATGGGGTTGGGATGCACCATCTTCTTCTTCTTCTTCATTGGCATCACAACTCTTCAAGAGTTTTTGCCGCCACCGACAACTCCCTCCACTCTTCCCGATTTTGTACCTTTTCTTCCCAATTTGATATCCCTAGTTTCTCTAAATCCTGCTTTATACCATCTATCCATCGCTTCTTTGGACGTCCTCTTGGTCTCTTCCCCGTGGGTTTCCATTCGGCCGCCGCTTTGAGGTAATCAGAGTTTGACCTTCTCATCACGTGCCCAAATCATTTTATTCTTTGTGCTTTTACAAAGTTGATTATCTTTGGTACTCCTGTCAGGTCTCGGATCTCTTTGTTTGTTCTTCTGCGCCAGCACCCCAGGTCGTTGTCGTATACAGGGCCGCAGATGATTCTAAGTATTTTGTTTTCGAACGACATTAGTTTTTGTTCCATTTTGTTTGTTAAAGGCCATACCTCACATCCATATGTTAGTGTTGGTCTAATTATCGCCGTGTAAAGGTGTACTTTGGTTTTTCTAGAAAACAATTTAGATTTTAGGTATTTGGTTAGCGAAAATGATGCCTTTTCTGCTTTGATGATTCGGCTGTTTAATTCGATGGACCAGTCGTTATTACCACTGATAGAGGTTCCCAGATATGTAAATTGACGCACTTTTTCAAATGTATGTCCTTGAATCACTACATTGTCGACCTGGTTGTTTTCTGGTAATAGTTCCATCACTTTGGTTTTGTTATCATTTACATTCAACCCTATGGTTTTTGCTTCGTTGATGAGGACTGTGGTGCACTGCTTCACACTCTCTTCATCATCACCAATTATGTTCAAATCATCTGCGAAACCTAAAATACCAATCTTGTTTGTGCCGATGTCGATACCATAGTTATCCCTTTGTACACTCCGTACAGCTTTCTCCAGGGCGATATTGAATAGTATTGGTGAAAGGGCGTCGCCTTGTTTTAATCCTGTCACCACTTGGAATTCTTCGGATAATACATTGTCAACTCTTACTTGATATTTTGTACCATTCATGCATACTTTTGTTAGGGAAATCAGCTTACTTGGAATCCCGAATTCGTACATTATATTATAAAGACTTTCCCGGTGAATGCTGTCATAGGCCTTTTTAAAGTCGACAAATACCTGCCACACATTTTGCCTATATTCGAACTTTTTTTCTATGATTTGACTAATCACCGACAACTGATCTATTGTCGATTTCCCTTTTTGAAATCCGCATTGGTACTCCCCTCTACATTCATCTGCAAAGGGTTGTAATCTTCCTAGTAATACCTTTGAGAACACCTTATATGTCGTGTTCAGCAGTGATATTCCTCTGTAATTATTACAGTTAAGTTTATCACCTTTCTTGTGTAGCGGTACTACGATAGCCTTGTTCCATTCTTCTGCGAGTTCCTCCTCGTTCCATATTTTTTGACATACCTCATATATTGCTTGGTGTAGTGCTTCCCCACCATATTTTATTAATTCAGCCGGTATACCATCTGTTCCAGGCGCTTTCCAATTCTTCAGATTATTAATAGCCGTTTTGACTTCTTGCATGGATACTTCGTTTACCTCCTGTTCCGCCCTATGATCTATCCATGCTGGCACTGGTCTCACTGGCACTTCACTATTAAGCAGTTCCTCAAAGTAATTTTTCCATCTTGTTACTTTCTCAATTGGGTCTATTAAAATGTTATCATCAATATCCTTGACAGCTTTCAGATTAGGGTTAAATTGTTTATACTTTTTAATCTTAACGAAAAAGTTTCGTATTTTACCTTGTGAGCGGTCTTGTTCTGTTTCACGCAATAATTCGTTCATGTAGTTTCTTTTTTCCCTCTGCATGACCCGTTTACATGCTCTCCGTTCTTCTTCATACTTTTCTTCGCTTAACGGGGTCTTGAGCTGGAGGTATCTTTGGCGAGCTTCACTTCTTTTTTTAACGGCCTTCCTACAGTCGCTATTAAACCATTTATTCTCCCGCTTTTTTGGTTCCCCTAGTGTGCTATGAGCTGCTTCAAGTATGGTCTTTTTTATGGTACTCCAGTTCACTTTCCTCTCATTTCCTTGTCTCTCGTTTAATTTACCTGTGATCTCAGTGATATATTTTTGTCTTTTTTCTTCGTCTTTTAGCTCTTCAATGTTGAATTTTAGTGCTTTTTGAAAATACCTACTTGCTCTTTGTAGTTTGAGACGGAACTTGCATATTACTAGGAAATGATCCGTATCACAGTCTGCACCCCTATAACTTCTCACATCTGTTATACTTGATCTATATCTCTTTGCAATCAATACATGGTCAATTTGATTCATAGTCCGTCTGTCTGGAGATTTCCAGGTATATTTGTGGATGTTCTTGTGAGGAAAAGTAGTGCTACTGACTACTAAACTTCTAGATGCTGCAAATGATATAATTCTCTGACCGTTGTCATTGCTCTCTTCGTGAACACTTTCTAATCCAATAGTGGGTACAAACATTAGTTCCTTTCCTATTTTAGCATTTGCGTCTCCTAGCACGATTTTTATAACGTTTTCAGGTACTCTGTCGTAGATCCTGGTTATTTCTTCATAGAATTCGTCTTTATCTACTCCATCACTATTTTCCGTTGGTGCATGTATATTAATTAGACATATATCTTTGGGCTTAGTTCTTAATCGTATCATACATATTCGTTCGGATATTGGGTTAAATTCACGTACACAGGATTCATAGTTCTTATGAACAGCAAAACCCGTCCCAAAATGATGTCCATAATCCGTTCCTTTATAGTACACAATATAATCGTTAATCTTCATCTGTCCTTCTCCCGTCCATCTAATTTCTTGAAGCGCCGCTATTGACACTGTAT
>NC_042494.1:139684056-139684771 GCF_005508785.2 Acyrthosiphon pisum
AAATGATTGTTATTAATTAAACGTTCGTCACTGACTGTTCTCCGCCGACAATTGTCAAGAATTTGATGATTTTCATATGAGATAATGAATATGAATTATAAATATTATTTTTGGTGCCTATTAATAATTTATTACGGTGTGTCGGTGTGTATTGTGTAAACGTATAGTGAGTGACAGAGTCGATCGAGGTAATCGTTTTGTCTGTGTACAGTATTTAGAATAACCTAAATATATTTTTCTTTTATAAAACTGCTTAAAATTTTACTACCTACTAATTAAATTAAAATAAAATAAACAGCCAGTTTTATAAACCTATTCTGAAATCCACAAGGGCATTGAACGATGATCATAGTACTTACAACAGATCAACCTCAATTGAACATTTTTAAATTAAATGTTACTTCAAATTCTAACGAGTCTTCAACTTTTCTAGCTTAATAGTGCTTGATATTAGCTTAAATAGTGATGTACAACCTATTAATTTTCCACGTCGTCAAATTTATGACAAGAACATAGTTTTTAAAGTTTATGGTACAAAGTATATCCTTGGATTGAAAAATCGATGACTTCAATTCACTAACTATATTTTAATAATAATTATATTTTTATATTATTATAATTATATTTTATGTAAGTAGGTAGGTACTTATAATCACAAAAAACTATTGTTTCATTTGTATTCACTTTTAATATATTTGAAATATTATTAACAAGT
>NC_042494.1:139684821-139687201 GCF_005508785.2 Acyrthosiphon pisum
TCGGATTTAAGACTAGGGGCTATGAAAGGAGAATTTGGTGGTTTATATATTGAAGAGACTGAGATATTCGGTAAGTGCACTGTGATAAATTCGATGTCGTTTTGTTCGTATATTTTAACTGACTGGATGATCATATTAGGTTTTGTGAAGATGGCACTACCGTGTTTTCTATGGTGCCTTATCGCTGCTAGTTTCATTCCAGATATACTTGGTGCATTAAGAGTCTGGTCTCGATGGGTCTCTTGGACGCACATAATATCGCATGATGTTGATTTAAAAATGGTAGATAGAAGTTATTCCTTTACTCTCGTAATACCTTCGATGTTTATCGATACAATCGTCAATGCTGGCCCTGATAAGGGCCGTTTTAGGCGCGGTTTTTTATGACCGCCAGACATTGTTATTATACTGAGAGATAGGTTGCGCCTGGGTTTGGAAGAATTAGCCGGTGTTTGGAAAACACCGTTACTAGGGGACACCGCGTAGAGGTTTCTTTCTTGTCCCCCATCATAGACTTAAATATGGTATATCCAAAAAAGTCTAAGCAATAGCCCGCTAAGTCCATTATTATGGAGTTATCAATATTTCGCTTAGTTAGTCCGATATTGATTTTATAATAAGTCCATTTTCTCCTTAAAAATTTCAATAAAGTTAAAATAAAAAGTGTTCAACCAATACTAGATGTAAAATTAGATATATCTGCACAAGGTTTGACCAATTTTTTGAGTAAACACTCTTTCTAGGCTTGATTTACCAACTGTTCAAAACGTTAGTGAAAAAGTTGGCGTTTCTCAATAATCATGTTAACTGGAGTTATCCTCACGGAAAAAAATAATTTGGTTATAGTAAGTAGTTGGAAAAATTTTGGTTGGCCTAACAATACACAAGATTACACCAACTAAGACTTAACGTTGAGAATACTAAAAGTAAATAGTTGGAATTTTTGGTATTTTCAATATAATTAACGGTAATTGCAACTATATTTTATAGTTCGTAAAATATTTAACCATAATGAAGGGTTCGATTGACACTTTTAAAATGGTTAGAATCCAACAGTTCGTACTACTAAAGTATACGGTTCAATTAACAGTAAAATAAGGTTATTACTTATTTCAACCAAAACTATATGGTTAAAAATATTGAAATTGATAAAAATAGAAAATTAATTATAAAAATCCTATGGGTAAATCCCATCTCGTGCCATCATTACATGGATGAGTGGTGACGGGGTGAAACAATTATTATTATGCTGCGATACTGGATAATAACTAATACAGAAATACCAACAATTATTGTTGTTATGTTGTAATCGTTGTAGAATCTAGCTGCGTCTCACCAGTCTGCACACGGTACACAGTTACACACCGCTAATGTATTAATTCTAGGTTGTAAATATTATAACTTGTAATAATTGTAAGTACGTATGTTTCTACGACACTAGTCGAACTAGGGTTTTAGTATTGTTAGTGTCTTAACCTTTTACCTTACGGCTCACGCCTAAATATGAGTGATTTATTTGTGTATAACATATTGAATGAGCTTAACATTTCTGAAGACATCATTCAAAATTTCAAAGGTAAGTTGCTATATTATATTATTTTGAAATAATATAGATTAATTAATATTTTAAACCTTGATACCTAATTCTAATTTACCACTTATATAGCCACATTTAACAGATGTATTAATGTATATGTATTATTTATGTAGTAAGAAAAGCCTTTTTACTTAATTTCTTACTCATTGGACTTTGGGTAAAACTAACAATTATTACTTCTTAGTTCTTATTATTATTGTTTTACTAAATTTGTAAATATTTTTGACATTCAAACTTAGGTATATAGAGTATATTTGGTACATTGGCATGCACAGCCCGTTGTGGCAGAGTGTTACTTGAAACAAGTTATTTATTGCACGCCTATGATTTGGTATATATATTCTGTACCTACACTATAGCCAATACCTATTGGCTATTGCTTACATACACGTGTCAAGATTAATTAAGATTTATTAACCTAGATAATAATTAATATGTTTAAGCACTTTAGTATTTAATAAATAATTTCAAATACCCATAAAATATTTATTTAAGAAGACTCTACGCCCATATGCTTTGTCTCCATTTTCAAACGCATAAAATAGAAAATTGTAGGTATGTTCTGAATAATCCATTGAACTCAAACATTGAATAAACAATTAACTCATATAAAAAAAAAAACAAAAGTATGAGATTCACTAGATTATATTCTTTATTTTAAATTTGATAATACCTAGGTCAATTCAATGTAATATTAAACATAAAAGAGTTAAATGGATTATACAGCATGTACAATTTGTTATGTTATGTGTCTGCAAGATCGAGGAAATGTACGCGGCTATT
>NC_042494.1:139687301-139691831 GCF_005508785.2 Acyrthosiphon pisum
GATCGTCAATATTATTCGTTGCTCGAACACAGCACCTACTACTGCCAAACTTAAGATCATTTTATATATTAAAATACAAAAAAAGTTTTAAGTTTATTACAATCCATTAAATTATTGAACAATTAGTATGTGTGTTTGGCTTTTCAAATTACAAGAACTACAATACTACATTTTTCAGTTGTGAGCAATGTCACTTTGCTAGGTAGTAGACTTCGAGTGTAATATTCATCATTGACCTAAGGCAAGTATGTGTACAATTTGAATTAAATGATTATTATAATATTTTAAACACAAAATTGATTTTGGGTGGAAACTGTATATAATATATTGTCCTATATAGTATCTTCAAATTATGTAATTTGGTATTTTTTTTTCTATTAGTTTTTCTATAATTTCTTAGTAATGTTTTTCAATTTCAAGTGGAGTACCTAATGAATGTATATAGATTTAAAATAATTGTGAGTGGATTTTTTTTTGTCTATAATGCACAGGTTTTATTGCAGAAAAAAGATTCGATCTTCAACTTTAAGGGTACCTATAGTTTTTAGTATAAAATTAGATCTAGTTGTTATTTATCCTATACTATAAAATGACAATTCATGGAAAAAAGCTATAGGAAATCCATGGAAGATCTCGTACGACATAAAACGATAAAATTCTAAGTAGGTACTTTTCAAAATATTCAAAATAAACAAAAAAATATGAAAATCCCGGATTTTTACGCAAAACCAGTTTTTGACATCAATTTAATGTCTTTTTTTTTAATTAGATGTTTTCGGTAAAAATTAATTTAACCTACAGTCTTACTAATAATAGATTAGACATTTAAGCCAATGATTTTCTGAAGTTTTATATTAAATTATAAAAACATGATGATGCACCTCAAAGTTCAAAATTTGAAATTCAAAATAACTAAATATACCTCAAAAATATGTAAAATATAGGTATAATAAATACCTATCAAATTCATTTTTTCTATGTTTTTTAGTTAATTCTTCAAGGGTATTTTGAATAATTGTTATAGTTATTTTTAATCTTAGCACCAAATGTATTGGATAAGACAAATAATAACTATTCCATGCAAAATAACATTATTATGTACCTATTATAATATATTAAAAATAAATAAATAATACGTACATGTAAATACTGCAAATGATAAAGTTTAATTAATTTTTAACTATGGACTATTCCCATATTAGTATGTCATGATTAGTAAGAAATTAATCATAATAAAGTACAGTAAATAAAATAAAATAAATAACAACCACCCTTCTGAAAAATTTGAAACGATATGTGGACACAACAGTAGGTAACTAATTATTTAGGGACAAGAACGAATAGTATAGCCACTATTATTAAGAGGACGCTTCACCCGTATGTGTTGTCTCCGTCTTACAAACGTGTAACATACCAAATTTACGCTCAGAAATTCAAGTTTTATGCCGTTAACTTAAAAATTAAAGTGAATCGACCTATTATTAAACTTAATGGTAAGAACATTATCTGTGTTTTATTGGAAGTTTTTTTACGATAATTCAGTTTTTAAGTGAGTTATGGGCATTTTTAATTTACGTTTATTATATACGCTATAACTCACTTAAAAACTGAAATATCATAAAAAAAACTTGCAATAAAACACAGATAATATTCTTACGATCAAGTTTCATAATAGGTTGCTTCACTCTAATTCTTAAGCTAATGGCATAAAACTTGAATTATTGAGCGTAAATTTGGTATATTACGAGTTTGTAAGACGGAGACTACATTTGCGAGTGTGGCGTCCTCTTAACACCTGATAGAATCATAATATTGTTCTGAAGTAATTTATGTCAACCAGGTAGTTAAAAGGAATTATGAAAAAGTATTTTATTTAGAAAGACATTCACAAATCACAAAAATTCTACATTATTAGTTTGACAAAAATCTGAATCTATGAACGTTACACATCACTAATTTGTCGAGTTGGTGATAACTGTAAAGAATATTTTACATATTTTTTATTTTATACATTTTTAAAATTTAAAATTTTTTTAGCCATATCTGAGGTTAGTGTTAAATTCCCAGATTTAAAGCGTAATACCAGCTATAGTTTCAAAACCAATGTTCAAAAGTAAACAATTCATCGCGAACGTATACCGATATCATATTTAAAGAAATAAAATGTTAATTAAAAACAACGAATCAAATATCCAAAACTTAATAAAAGCTTTCAAAAACACTACACCTACTGACACAGTTCAGTCTCTATTCAAGAACAGTTTATGAATAGACATCAGTTCAAACATGGGTACACTACAATTTTTGTCTTGTCATCTGGTCATTCCAGGTGAAGGGACAATACAAATATGACAATAAACATAAAACATACTCACTAATCTCGACTGCAAAAAATACATATAGATTAAATATATTAAAGTTATTAATAATACAATTAGATAGAATATGAAATTTATAGTAGTGTTAAATGTTATGGACACCGGGGCCTTTGGTTTTCTCTACCACAAATGAAAATTTATTAATTCTGATGTGTCGATATTACCTATATATATTATATTAGGTGCTATGTGCATATTAATTAAGAGTACCTATATATTAAAAAATATTCTTATTATTTCGTGTGCTTCACATTTGAAGTGTATTTACAGGTAAACATAAAAAAATAACGGCGATTAAAAATTGTATTTTGAAGTTTCCGTTTTTGGAAAAATACTTCTCATACTTAAATTAAGAATAACGAACAATATGCACTCTAATGTATCTGATCTTCATGTGTCCATATTTAATAATTATCTACGAAAATGGAAATCAAAGCTAATAGATGAATTAATTAAACATTATACCTAATATTATAATCTTGAAATCTCACACGGAATAAAATAAAATCAAAAATATACATACTAAGACGTGCTGCAAAAAAATTATGATAATAATAACTATAATATAAATGTTTATTCGACATTTTAAATAAGGACTGAAGGTAAAAGAAATTGCAAATCATTTACATAAGTTGAACATACATTCCGCATTGTTAGTCGCTAATCGCTATAATAGGTTATTTGTGTTATGGGATTTAAAAAAAATCATACTTGAAAAAAATACAAAATAAGGAGCAACGAATTTGTTGTCACCCTTGTAAATTAAACAGTACAGCATAATTACAAAAGTATAACTAGTATGTTGTTTTATTTTAAATAGAATAATTTTTATGACAATTATTGTAAAAATACAGTGATTGATCCAGTGCAATGGCAGTGACACGAATCTATGAAAAAAAAATCTGGTACAAGAGAAACAGGAGACAGAGTTGTAGATACCTTTGTAAAACCATGCTAATTTGTACTAATCCATCAGCCAGCTCCACAGGTCAACCGGATGAACATAAAAGGTCATATAAGGTATCAATCGATCAGAAATATCGTGCAGATCGGAACGTGAGAACTCGCAAGCAGATTTTGGTTGGATGGTTTAAAAGTTACAACCAAAAATGTTTAAATACTTTTACTAAGTCCAATTTTTCTTATACGACGAAAATATCGTAAAATATAATGTTGTTTCCCCGATCCACGGCTTTTTTGTCCCACTGGCCTCGATGCCGTGGCAACCTTTACTTTCAATCACGATATCATATTATTAAAATTTAAAACAACGTATTCCTTATCGCGTGCTAGACTGTAACTACCATAATAAATTTACATTCTTGTTTTTAAAAAAGTCATTACCTAGGTACTTAAAAATATTCTATCATAAAGCAAGTTGTTAATTATTTCTAGTAACGATGAATTACAATTATAATAAGATATAAATGAAAAAGTATTGTTATCCCAACAAAAACACTCCGCAAAACTCTGGAGACTGAAGTTAAAAATTTAAAAATATATTTTACATACTATTAAATAATGAGTTAATTATAATA
Organism: Acyrthosiphon pisum; assembly: GCF_005508785.2. Lineage (NCBI taxonomy): Eukaryota > Metazoa > Arthropoda > Insecta > Hemiptera > Aphididae > Acyrthosiphon > Acyrthosiphon pisum. Next base: position 139,691,218 of record NC_042494.1, read on the forward strand.
TAGTCTACTATCATTAAAAAAGGTAGTGTATTACTAATACAGTCGCCAAGTTAAGTTCAATTATTTAGCATACTATTTTAACATAAATTATATCTATAAGTTCAAAAACTTAGTTATAAAATAATATCACAACTTTCAAAAACTTTTTTTTAATACTTAGTATTTTTTTACACAGAGTTTGGCGGAATATTTTTATTGGTATAATCTAATATATTATTATTACCATGCCAAATAAAGTTATAATTTATTGTGCAATTCGCAATACAATAAAAACAAAAAAGATACGTACCAAATAACATTTCTAAATAAAAAATACAAGTTAGATTATGCATGGATAATTTTTATGTTTATTGGCTTAAAAATTATTAAACATAAGAAAAATAGACATTTAAGTTACTATTATCATCAATAAAACGTTAGAAAAAATGCTACCCATTTGTCAACATAATAAACATTTATAATATTTAACTACAAATAAAGAAATACAATATATTGCACCCCTGAAAGAATAGTGACACAACTCAAAAATACGTGTTTCGAATTATTACCACCAAAATTTGCATAATTTTATCCTTTATAGTATATACAGTGTGTCCCAGAAGTCCCGTATCACC
>NC_042494.1:139691881-139692892 GCF_005508785.2 Acyrthosiphon pisum
TTTTCCTGCCGCTTTTGAAAAGTATTGAGAAAATTTTCACTTTTGACCCCCCAAAGTACCAAACTAGATTCACTTTCCTTTCAGAAAAGGGTACAACTTTTGAAAAATCGAAGCATTTTTACTGCTCCAAAAGTGGTCGTCCGGACACAAAAAAAAAAAAAAAAAAAAAAAAAAAAAACACACATCATTGTAAAATCAATACATTCATCACTTCGTTCAGAATCTAAAATTGATAATTTGTTCAGTTAAATTAAGTAAAAATAATAAAAATTATCAATAACAATTTTTCCAATATAGAAATACTACTCTCAAAACATAGTATAACATAGTTAAGCTCGTTTTTATATGTTTTTAAATATAAAAATATAATATATATTATTTTTAATTATAAAAATATATAGTTTATGTTTAACTATTCCAAATACACTAATTAGGTTGTAGTAAGTGGTGTATATAGACATAATTTTTTGGGTGGGCTATAGACTATAGTAGATAGAAACTAACAAGTGATCTATTTCTTAGAGGTTATATTGTCACCCTTGTGAACTTAGCAGCGCAATGATAACAATCAACTTTTAAAACAGTCTAACAAATTTGTTAGTGAGTTGTTAGAGATTGTTAGACAACTTTCAAAGTTTGTTAGACTTTATTTTCAACGCTAGACCACTTTCATTTATTGCACTGCTAACTTCACGGCAGCAGTATAAAAGTTTGTTAGAACTTTTTTTTTACGCTCAAACGACGCATAACGACTTGTTAGAGATTGTTAGACAACTTTTAAAGTTTGTTAGACTTTATTTAGGACGCTAGATTTTTTTTAATTTTGTACTTTTATCTTCAGCAGTACAAAAGTTTGTTAGAACATTTTTTTTCGCTCAAACGACGCATAACGACTTGTTAGAGATTGTTAGACAACTTTTGTACTGCTGAAGATAGAAGTGCAAATGTAAAAAATTCTAGCGTCAAAAATAAAGTCTAACAAACTTTGAAATTTGTCAAACAATCTCTAAC
>NC_042494.1:139694108-139696303 GCF_005508785.2 Acyrthosiphon pisum
CACCGACCGACGCCGGGCGAGTCAACCGCGAGTAGTTCGGCAGCTGAATTATTAATTTTCACCGAATACGCGGGTCATCAAGAAGATTCGTTTTGAGTAATTTGTAACTGTACATTATTGCAACCGGTGTCCCTTGTGACCGAACCGGTCTGACCCGCGCTTTGCATAATACATACTTTAGATCCGGCCAATACAGGCGTACGTATCCCGACGTCAAACGTGCTTGGTGCAGCGTTTTATTCGTGACGATCGACTCACGATAGTGCCGACGACTGTTTTCCGATTCTCGTCATATTATGAAAACAAATAGTTGGCAGACTGCCCAGTGTGATAACATTTTTTAAATAACTATATTACCCTTAAGATACATTATGATGACATCGGAAAATACGGCCGTAACACGTTTGGGCACAAAACAATATTTTTACCTGAGATTCGGGAAAACGATTGGGAACACACGTTTAGGTACACTTTTTTTCAGACCCCAAAAAGCAATACAACGTCTGGGTACATAATATTTTTAAAATAATACTACGTTTGGGTACCAACGTTTAGGTGCACATTTTTACTTATATACTTTTACATTTTATTTTTTAGAGCCTATTAGCGTTACCCAGGAGACACCACGAGGAGGTTGGCTCTTAATAGTCTCCCAAAAATGTTTATTATTTATTTTTTACTATTAATATTTTAATTGTTTTATTAAAATAAAATATTTAGTCATTCATTCTATTAAAATCTTATGGTATTTATTTACTTAATTTTTTATTTTTATTATTTATAGTATTTATTTTTTTTTCCTGACAAAAAGTGGACCGATGTCATATAGATAATTTTTTATATCGTTGTCAACTTTGAATTTATTGTATTTTTTTAAAATATACTCGACATTATCTGAATCTTCTTTTCTTGTACAATTTTTTATGTTTTTCTTGATACTGCATAACTTTAAGTTATAATAAATAAGTTTCTTCTTGAATTTCCATCAATGTATTGATTATATTAAAACAATTAGGATTTTCTACAAATGTATACATGTACCGTATACATTTGTAGAAAATGTTTAGGCGCGTATGAAAAAGTACCATCAGCAAATACGTGTTGCGCATTATTTAATAGTGACAAGTTACTAGCAGTCGTAAAAATAGGAATACTATCAGCAGATTGCATGAAACAAAATTGCTCACCCTTTGAAAAATAATCAGTTTTACATTCATATATCATAGCTTTTGCTTCTAAAAAACACTTTGGAACTTTAGGAAATAATTTTCTCCGAGCTTCATACATACTTTTACGAAATAAATGAACGTCAGAATGATTGAGATTACCTGAATCTTGACAATTGCGGAGTTCTTGTCTTATGAGTTTATTTGGTTTCGCATTTAAATCTGTTGTTGCCTTTCTTTTTAATACTGACATTACTTTTTGTTTTGTAATGATTTCTTACAAAAGTGTCGTCAGACACAAAAAAAAAAAAAAAGAAAACACACATCATTGTAAAATCAATACATTCATCACTTCGTTCAGAATCTAAAATACGTCCACAGAAAATGAGTGGTACCTATATATAAACAAGGAATATATTTAAAGTGTATGTCCAATACATATTTTCCTGGTATCTGAGTTTTATACCAATACTTTTACTTGATGTTTTATCCAAAATTCAGTCTACTAATTATAATTCATTTTAACCTCAAGATATGTTTATGAACTGGTGTGGGGTTAGGTGCTCGGACCTAGAGATATAGTTAGCCTCGATTTTCCTCCAATTTCATAGGTGGTGATTTGGTTAGGTTAGAAAATTAGGTTAGAGAATTGGTTGTATATATATTTTAAATATTTCAATTTTAACGGATAATTTAATTGGATTTTTGTAGAGTAGCACTGTGTACAAGAAGGCCCGAGCTATCTGGTTATTATTGAAATAATAATATGTTAAATGTTAAATAATACATAATAATATGCCTATGTAGAGTAATCAGATGTTTAGGGTTTGGTTGGGTTCTTGGTAGCCTTGAGAAGGACCACTTTAGTATCTATTTCTATAAACCGTTACAATATACAAATAAAAAGAGAATTTAAAAAAAGGACTATTTAGCCCCTATTAGTTCCAAGCACATTAATTTTGTTAGTATAATTGTAAAATTTAACAACAACAAAAAAATAACAAACTACTAATACGGTCAATAACATAA
>NC_042494.1:139696353-139705568 GCF_005508785.2 Acyrthosiphon pisum
ACAAAATTAAATTTAATGGATACACCACTTATCGCAAAGATAGGCTAGCGGTACGACCATCAGGCGGTGTCGCTATAATAATTAAAACAAAAATTAAACATCAACAATCATATCTACCTACATTGAAAACTCTTGAAGCAGTAGCAATATCTATTTCAATAAATCACTCAATCACAACAATAATTAGTGCTTACCAGTCACCTAGCTTTCAAATGTACACAAATGACTTTGACAAAATATTAAATAGCTATCAAAGAATTTTGCTAGTTGGTGATCTAAACTGCAAACACACGATTTGGAACTGCAAAGTTACAAATGCAAACGGACGTAAATTATTCAATTATCTCTCAAACAGTTCCACGATAATGTGTGCTCCAGATACACCTACCTACTTCACATATGATCAAAATAGAAATTCTGATATACTAGACGTAATTTTACAAAAATCGATTCGTTTTTCCATTCACCAAGAACCACTATATGAACTCGATTCAGACCATTTGCCTGTAAAAATTACAATAGATGCATCTCTATCATTCTCAACACCCACCCGTAAACTTATCACCGGCAAACCAGATTGGGAAAAATTCAAACAACATATCACTCAAAATCTAATTATTCCCAAAAATATTTTGAACATTCCCAACGCAGATAATGCGGTAAAACATTTACGCGAAATCATTTGCCAAGCGGCTGACACATGCTCAGCAAAACAAAACACGATAACAAATTACAGTCCTAATCAACTTCCCCATACAATATTAAAATTAATCAAATCAAAACATCAAACGAAGAGACTCTGGCAAATACATAGACTACCACAAGATCGAAAAAAATTAAATTATCTAACAAAAAAGGTTAAAAACTCACTTGAAGAACACAGAATTAACTGCTATCAAAAATATTTATCTACAATCCACCCTGCTGACTCTAATTTATGGATTGCAACCAAAAGATTAATCAAACCGAATACCAATGAAATCCCCCCCTTAAAAGCGGGAGATTCTAATCTAAATACAGAAGCTGATAAATGCGAATTGCTTGCTCATACTCTCGAAAATGCATTCACTTTAAACAGCTCACAAGATAACTCTACAAACTATCTAGTTCAACAAAAACTTAATGAGCCTGATATTCAACCACAAAATATTTTACCATACTCAAGCCCTAACGAAATCTTAAATATAATCAAAAAATTACCAAAAAGAAAATCACCTGGACACGATTTAATCACTAATACTATCCTAAAAAATATTCCCAAAAAAGCATACATATTTATCCATCTTATTCAATTCCCTAATAAAAATGGATACTTTCCTACAGAATGGAAATTGGCCACAATAATACTGTTCAAAAAACCAGGTAAAGATAATTCTAATCCCAGCAATTACAGACCTATAAGCTACTGTCTCAGTTTCAAAAATATTTGAAAAAATTATTCACTTAAGGCTTACTTATTACTTAAATGCAATAAATGCTATCCCTCATTTCCAATTTGGATTCAAATCAAACCACTCCACTGCTCAACAACTTCTGCGACTAACGGAGCATATAAATGATGGATTTGAAAAAAAACTACATACAGGGGCAGCCTTCTTAGACATAACCCAAGCCTTCGATCGGGTCTGGCACGACGGACTTTTATATAAATTAAAAACATTAAACACTCCAACCACAATATATAATCTAATTAAATCCTACCTCTCCGATCGCTGCTTTAAAGTTCGAATCAACGATACTACATCGGGAACAAAACAAATCAACGCAGGAGTACCACAAGGTTCAAAAATTTCACCTCTACTTTTTAACTTATACGTCTCGGACTTCCCTACAACAAATAATACTGAAGTAGCACTATACGCTGATGACAGTGCTATACTGGGTGATTCTTTTATCATAGAACACTCATTATTTCAGAAAGTGTACATTTTTTTGAAAATATTTTTTTACATAGTTTCAAGTCGCTTATAAAACAATGTTTTTCTTAAAAAATTATATTTTTAAATATTTTTTATCCTTATAATTTTTTAAGTTTTTTAATTTTTTGAATGACAACATTGGGTTTTAATTTTATATTCCAAAGCAGAATATTTTTCTTAGTATTTTGATACATGAAAATCGAATTTCGGGTGAGTAGTTTATGAGTTATAAATATTCAAAGTTTAGATGAGCGGAGTGGAGTGGTACGGGGTTACCCCGCGAAATGTTTATCCACTTCTCCGCTTAGTGAACTCCGCTTACTATCTCCGGATAGTATTAGTGATTAAATCGTGTCCAGGTGATTTTCTTTTTGGTAATTTTTTGATTATATTTAAGATTTCGTTAGGGCTTGAGTATGGTAAAATATTTTGTGGTTGAATATCAGGCTCATTAAGTTTTTGTTGAACTAGATAGTTTGTAGAGTTATCTTGTGAGCTGTTTAAAGTGAATGCATTTTCGAGAGTATGAGCAAGCAATTCGCATTTATCAGCTTCTGTATTTAGATAAGAATCTCCCGCTTTTAAGGGGGGGATTTCATTGGTATTCGGTTTGATTAATCTTTTGGTTGCAATCCATAAATTAGAGTCAGCAGGGTGGATTGTAGATACTTTGAATATTTATAACTCATAAACTACTCACCCGAAATTCGATTTTCATGTATCAAAATACTAAGAAAAATATTCTGCTTTGGAATATAAAATTAAAACCCAATGTTGTCATTCAAAAAATTAAAAAACTTAAAAAATTATAAGGATAAAAAATATTTAAAAATATAATTTTTTAAGAAAAACATTGTTTTATAAGCGACTTGAAACTATGTAAAAAAATATTTTCAAAAAAATGTACACTTTCTGAAATAATGAGTGTTCTATGATAAAAGAATCACCCGGTATACTCAAGCGCCAAAGACACCGAAACAATAACCCAAAATATTCAAGCCCACCTGAATGAAATTCAAAAATGGGGAGATAAATGGAAAATTATGTTAAACCCTCATAAGAGCACTGCGGTACTCTTCTCCAATCGACGCCCGAAAACTCCTGGTAACTTAAATTTGTGCGGTAATAATATTCCTTGGTCACCTAAAATAAAATACCTAGGTGTAGTTCTGGACAGAAAATTAACTTAGAATCCACATATCACCTCCAAACTACAACAAGGATACCAGAGGCTAAAAATACTATACCCGTTGATCAACCGACAAACTGCTTTAAGCTGGAGATGTTCTCTTTTATTATATAAACAAATTCTACGACCGTTACTTCTATACGCAGTCCCTGTGTGGGGAAATTGTGCAAAAACCCACATCCACAAAATACAAGTTTTCCAATCAAAAGTTTTGAGAACCATTTCTAATGCTCCATGGTTTGTACGAAATGAGGCACTTCACAAAGATTTTCAGCTACCCACAATAACAGAGTACATAAAAAAATTAACTATCAACTTCTTCGATCACATCAATTATGCTCATAGTGCGAAATTTTATAAATTATGTGACCCACCTTCTGTACGCCGACTCAAGCGTGGACGCCCACACGACCTATTGTTATAACTATTATTTATTAATATATTATTATTTTTGTTTTTTTTTTTTTTCTTCCGTTTTGTAAATATTTAAAACGTAGTCGATAGTTTCTATTTTTACTAATAATTTTTCTAATTATTACTAATTGTTATATTTTTTCCAAATGTTAAAAAAAAAATGTATCTAATCAACACTAAGTTAAGATGACATATGTCAGTAAAACTTTATTTTAATAAAAAAAAAAAATAAATAAATGAATAAATAAATAAATTATATTGTTATTTTTTTTTTCAGACTAACCAAGATGAACCATTTGTTGAATGGAACCATTTTCAATTGTGTATGATCAAGACAATCTGAATAATGGAAAATTAAGAGTCTGTCCAAAAATGTCAGCTTCCCATTTAACTCTGAATAGTTCATCCAAAATGAGAGTACGGTTGGCTGTGCAGGTATCCTTACTGTTGTTAATAGTTATGTAATATTATTCATCATCTTAATGTTATAGATTCTAAGTAATTCTATGGCAAAAGCTTAGAGTTTTATCGTCCTTATTGTCCTCAACTAAAAGATTCTAGTGCAACAGAAGAGTTTTGTCTAAGAATGAATAAAACATTTGATGCACTCAACCGCAAATTAATTAATGAAGGAATTTCCCCTAATTCTAAAGATTATATGGTAAGTTATTGTTTTAGTTCAACTATTTAGAAAATTTTATAAAATATAAATACATAGTTAATCAAATTTTTTTTACAGTTACTGATGGTTTAACACAGGAGTTTCTAACCAGTATAAGATCCAATATCTACTATATTTTATTGGAAATAGCAATTGGTAGTAGTTATGTATTCATAAGTGATTAGCTTTCACGCAAAGATAATCACTTATGTCTATAATATATGAGATAACTTCTTAGTTTCAGCTTTTTGATATTTTATTTTTGCATGTAGCAAACAATTTACATAATATTGGATCCCTATTATATATATTTTCGTTAACTGATTGAAATCTTGAATTTTTTTTTCTGTATTTAAAACCTATAAAGCTTGTTTATACTGCTTATATTTGTTACTGCCTGTAACCACTATTTACTTTTGGATTGTGAATATTGAACTTACAACGTGTGTTCTTTTAATTTTTAACATTCAGATCTTACAAAGTACTCTGGAGTGGTTGGATGATTGGGAACAACAAGTTATTGATAAACTTATAAAGCCTGATCACTTTCTTACAAGCAACACAGCTGAAGGATTGAGAATAACCTTAACTTCTTCAATGCAAATTTGCTGTTATTTGAAGGAGAAATATGATATGAATTATGTTCTCACTGGCAAAATAAACCAAGATTCAGCAGAAGTGATAAAAAAGCTTCTTTAACTAATACTTAAAAAATATTGAATTGTTACAATTTATATTTTTAGAGATACTTTGGTACAGTTCGCCAGGCAGGCGGTGCTAACGATCATCCAGCTACGCCAACTGTATAAAATGTTATCAGTGTATAGTGTATTAAAACCTCCAAAAACGGGAAACTGTATTGTTGACAACAACGAACCTTCCCAAAGTTTAATAAGCTTGGATAGTATCAAAAACATATGTAAGAATCCAGAAAAAAATCAGTGTTGGAAACCATTCGTGAAAAACTAGATTTTGCCATTGAACAAGATGACTGGTCTATAGATGATGTAGTTGAAAATAGTGATCATGATAGTTTTTTGGCACCAGTAGTTGACTGTGTAATTTATTATGTATCTGGATATTTATGCAAGCAAGTTTTACGCTACAGTAAATGTGCAGTCGTTCGTCAATAATACAGTCCAATGTTTCATTTGAACATGTTGTCCGTCTTACAAACATGAAATCTAGAGGATTTTTAATACACCCGAATAAATATTTTTTTAATATTGTATGATGGCTGATGTGTGTGAATTAATCTTATCAGATTTGTTAGAGAATAATACTTTATATTTTCTTTGCTTTGAACACAGTGAGCAAATAATTGCATTTAGTATTAGATATTATATAAATATGAGGATGAGGCAGTTTTCTTACAAGCATAACTCAGATGTAAAGAAAGATAATATGACTAAAAAAAAAGTAGCAAAATTTACAAAAACTTAGCAATGTACCATGTTATGACTTATAATTTTGATGTTATTGTTTATTTTATTTTTGTTAATTAATGTGTACATTATAATTTATGGCTATTTGATCAAAACATCTATATATATATAAAAACAATAATAACAATATTAATTTAATTCATGCACGACAAGACTTTATTTATAATTTTTTTTTGGAATTTCTGGTTGGCCAGGAAAAAATGAACCTTCTTGCTTCTCGCCATGTCCATTACCGCCGGATCGTTCGCATTTAATTTTGTGTATCCACCTTGAACCATCGCGTCCCTTAGGATCTGTACCCTCTCGTCTATCAGCGATCCATCGTACCGGTCACGCAACTTTGAAACATAAAACAGATCGACGACGGCGGACGGGTACTGGACAAATATATCATGGTCAAGAATCTTGTCCTTGGCCACTTCGAGGTTCGGGAATGGGGCATACGCCTACCTGGGGAAGAAGTCGTCGAAGCTAGAAGAAAAAACAGTTGGCATTACAAGGTCTTCCCGCCTGTTATGGTAAAATAAAATCGTCAACGAATAATTAATTTTTATACACGTTCAAAGATCACTTACTTCCGAATAAAATCCATATAGTGTTCAATGTCCGTGGAAACCAAGTCCGACCAATGGTTTGGCGGGGTATTGATTACCAAGAGCCGCTTGTGGACGTGGTGGAGGACCCGGGACACATTGGAAAGATAGTTTTTGGCGGCCGGTGAATTTTCCCCGTGGCTCAATTCCAATGTCCTTCGAAACATTTGTATCAACGGGTGGTCGTGTGGCAGTTGATCGTTTAGACCACTGTTGGTGGCAGCCTTGCGCAGACGACTATAGGAAAAAATAAAAAAAAAGGTTAACCTGACGTCGACCGTTAAGTATTTACAAGTCCAATACTCACGAAATGGAGACCGTCGTGGCTTTAACACTAGCCGCCTGTGCTGGAGCCGGGGCCGGTGCCGAGGTGCCCGGTGTCGGTAATGGCGTCGTCAGTGGTGCCGGGGCATCTGATGTCCACTCAGGGCCATGAGTAGCATCCTCGCTCTGGTGGAGGCCGATGAAGGGGTCCGGCAGGTCCTTGACACCCGGTAGGTTCCATGAAGACCCGTAACACTTCATGCGGCCCATCACTGTCAGTCTGAAACGGAAACGAAAAATTAGCCATGGTAAAAAAAAGAACCAATCCATTGCACAACTCACTCGTGGACGATACTCCTGAAACAACGGTCGTCCCAGTAAGGCCCGACCCTCTTCGTCACTGCCCTCAATGGCACAACCGAATAAGATTTTCGTGATTCCAAAGCGATCTTTTCACATATTTTTTTCAGGCTGTCTTTTCGCGGTTTGGCTAGTACCGCCCAATGTTTGTTGCTTATGTGTCTGGACAGTTTGTGACCCGAAGTCACGAAATCGCAGAATGGACAATGTTTCACCATCTACGGAACAAAGACAAATGGGGTTAAGAACCATTACGATTTGTATGGGTATACGGGAAATACCTGAGTATCGGACGAGGTTGACAACTTCTCAGAAACCGTCAACCTCTTTGGTCGAAGACGTTGCTCGTCGTCTTCAGAGTCGTCTACATCAACTTCGTCATGCGTTGACGATGACAATAACCCTCTTGGGAAGAGATCTGGAGATTGTACGTGATCAGGTGGAGGTGACTGGCTCTCTGAAACAGAACGGATTACGTTTAAAAAAATCAATAATTAGTACGGTGTTATGGCTATTGTACCTTGGTCGGACGGGATGAATTCATACTCATCGACCTTTTGAGGCGACGGCGTGTAAACACCTCCTCGACCGTCAGAGGTGACTTGCTCACTAGCAACGCTTCATTGCCGTCAACTGTGACTACCGGCACAAAATCCACATCGGACTCGGCGTCATTATCGAAATGGATGTGAGCTGAAAAAACAAAAACCATTACCGTATATTATGATTAAGACTTATTGTAATGGTCTTCACTTACAGTTCACGGCAGGTTCGTCCAAGATAATTTTTTCGGCGAGAGGGACGACTTCGTCTTCCGAAAACTTCTCCGGGTTTATAGTGGCTATAATTAAAAGAAAGTGGTTTACTAAACGTCAGGCTGATTTTACACGCAGACAACACTTACCACGAGGTTTTAACGGCTGTGGTAGCCGCCGGTCGTAGGCGGTCCGGCTGTGGACCTCAACTGTTCAACTCACGAATTTAGTGCGTCCACTCTTCTTAAAAACTAAAACATCTGAGAAACAAACGTTTATTGAGTTGAAGAAAGCAACAACAGTTGAGTTAATATTTGGTAAATATTATAATATTAATTTACTTTTAACCATGGTGGGGACTTTTTTCACGGGGACGTTTTCAACGACGTCTTCCATGACGTCCTCCACAACGATGTCCTCCGGTGTGCCCTCAGCAACGTGATCAGGACCAACCTCGGCAACGTCCTCTGGTAAGACCTCGTCAACGTGCTTCGGATCGACCTCGGAAACGTGCTCCGGACAGACCTCAGAAACGCGCTCTGGTACGACCTCGGCTATATCCTTTAAAATTGGCATAACCGTTGGTGGTGGCAGTGTTCCTAAAATTTAAAATTATGTAAATACATCTGATTTATAATCACGTTTGAAGAGAATTTTACATACCTTTGATGTTCTCGTAGTTTTTTATAGCGGCTTTCAGGGTTGATCTCGGAACATCAGCTACCCTAGAGGCTCTATTGACAGACATGCCGTCATTTCGGACCAAAGCCAGAGCTAATACTAGCTTTGGATTTTCAGAAGATTTTGTATAATTTCTGGTTGCCTAAATATAATTGGAAACACCGTAAGTAAAATATGTATTGAAAAAAAAAATTTTAATGCTCACAACAGTAGCGAGAATGCCTCGTTTTGTAAGTTGGCTTCTCAGTGTAGTCTCCGGCACGTTATACTTCCTGGCCGCTTGCCCAGCGGACAAAACACCGTCTTTGATTGACTCAATAGCTGATTCCATTGCAGACATCTAAAAATGGTTTAACACATCTAAGTTAGTATTATGTATTCCGGGGAGATGGTCTGCTACAGGGGGAGTCTATGCAGATTATGTTTTAATTGGGGGTGCTGAACAATAATAAAACGCTTGAAAAACTGAATAAGAAAGCGAAACGCCTGAGCGTAATCGTTTGACGCACGCCCGGCACAAGTACGCACTAATAAACGCGGAACTTTATACACTTAAAAAAAACGCCTTAAAAATTCCTTAAAAAACGCTTAAAAATAAATTTAAAAAAAGCTATATGGTCGTAAAGGGGGTGCTAATGAATAATAAAACGCTTAAAAAAACAAATCGAATAAGAACTCTAGGTGGGCGAGTTTAGAGGTGGAACGCGCGCAGGGCGGAACGGCACGCTAAAAAACGGCGGCTTTAAAAAAAACGAAAATAAAAAACTTGAAAAAACGCTAAAAAAATATTTTAATACGCTATATGGTCGGAAGGGGGGTGCTTATGAACAATTAAACTCTTGAAAATGCGAATAAGACGCTAGGGAGGTGAGCGCATGGGTGTAATGAGCAGCGGGTGGACCAGCGCGCGTAAAAAATACTGCATTTTAAAAAA
>NC_042494.1:139705668-139706353 GCF_005508785.2 Acyrthosiphon pisum
TGCGGAACCATTATTTTTGAAGTTATAGCTATCCAAAGTTTGCGATTTTACGTTTATACACATGCGCGTAACACTACTTTAATGCTGCGCGGGGGAACTCGTGTATAATATATAATAAATAGTATATAATATACTTATATTACAGGTATGGCTTTTCAACAAGATTGTTTAATTCTGAAGGCTACCCAAGGTGGTTTTACACAGAAAATCGGGGGATGTTTTCGAGTTTTTTGTTCGAGCGCAGTACATTATGTGTTTTTTAACAACCTTGTTTAATTCCGAGGCCTGCCCAAGGTGGTTTTACACAACAAATCTAGGCATATTTTTGTTTTTTTGGTGCTAAAAATTTTTATGGTGCTGCACGTGGCAGTCAAGTAGCGTTGCACGCATGCGCATAAACGTAAAATCGCAAACTTTGGATGGCTATAACTTCCAAAATTTTTAAATTCGTGAGGGGCATGGTAAAGTGCATTAAAGTGGTAAAGTGGTAAAAGGGCATGGTTAAGTGCATTAATTTTGTTTCTTTTTTAATAGTGTACAAATTTTATGTTGTTATACGTTTTGACAGTAATTAAAAATAATGCATCATCATGGTCTGTTTTTAACAAATGTATCATAAATAAATAACTATAACTAAACGATTAAAAAACGGAATTAATTATTTTTTTTTTTTTAGGGGGGAGGG
>NC_042494.1:139706403-139714071 GCF_005508785.2 Acyrthosiphon pisum
TATTTTGATTTGTTTCACTATTCTTTCAGGGATGCGAATTATGATTATGGTTTTATTGGGATTTATATCAATATAAGCTAATACATGATCAGTTTACAAGTTAATATAATATTTATTAATTAGGTATTACTTATTAACATAATGGTATTACTCAATATTGAATATTCTAGTATCATAAACATAATTTATTTTAATATAATATTTAGATTTTAAACAGAATATTAAACTATTTCTAAGCTATGCACACTATTAGTTACTTTATCAAGATTTTGTATAATTTTTTAATGCAATGAACTGACAAAAACCTCATATACAACTAATAACTATAGGTAAGTTAAGTAAAATTCAATTTTTGATACTCTTCAAATCCATTATTTTACCTACTTCCTTCAATAAGACAAATCATTATTAAACTCATTACATATCTACTTAACGGTAACTACTCACGGTCATTCTTTTCTATAAAAACAAATATATGGATTATAGTAAATGAGTTCAGTTTTAGTTTAGTAGACGTGACATTCTTTACTAGCGATTTTTTTTTTGTACCTACGTAGGCATTATGTTTATTTTCTATTTAGAAATTTAGTTGGCCTTACAATATTTTGTTATGTTAGCTTTGTTTTTATTTTAATTGTTAATTTTGCAATCGTCAATATGTCTGCAGTTTTAAATCTTCAGTAGTGGTTTTAGGAAGTTCCCCACATGATAACTCTATAAAAACGTGCTTACATTTTGAACAAATGTGACCCAGTCTGACAAGCCAAATTGTAACCATAAATATAATCATACCTCCTGTCCTCACGGGGTTAAAATTATTTGAAATATTTATTATAAGGTACCTACTACTACCTAAGTATCATCATTCAATTCGTGACTTAAATACATAAGTTATATTATGTATTAATTATAGATACGTATCAACTGTATGATATTTATTATAGAATAATATGAATATTAGATCTAAGACAATTTACTATACAACTTATTATATGTGTAATAATTGGTTTTACATAGAAAATATTTAAAAATACAGTAGGCAATCTATAAGCAGTTACAGAAGTATAGCAAATTAATAACAATAATAGGCAAAACATCATTGACAAAAAAAAACAATGAAAAGACGTACCGAAGTTTTCTAAAAAATAAAGAGAATTGATTAAAAACAATAATAAATAGGTTGATAATTTTAATTTACTAACTTAACTATTTGCATCAAATGTATTTGTTAATTTATTTGTTAATATTATAATATTTTAGTAGTTTTGCAATTAAAATTCATATAATTGATTTTAATAAATTTAAATGACTCTTTATTAATTATTTAATATAAGATTCTTTGGATTTTTATGATTGCTCTTTCATCGGTGAGGTTTAAAATTTACAGAATATAAGGTTTCATTGGATGGTATTTATTACAAGCTTGAATCCAGAGCACAGTTCTCAGGAAGGAGGAAACAACACACATACGTATTTTCAAGGCTGGGCATTAACGAGTTAAAAAATTAAAGTTAAGTTAATAAGTTAATTTTATATTAACTTTTTAACTTAACTAGTTAATTTTGGCTTTTCATTAACTTAACTGTTAACTTACTAAATTTCTTATTTAATTAACATGAAATTAACGAGTTAATTTTTCATTTCAAGAAGTAAGTTAAGTTAATTTATTTTGTTTTTAATTTTATCATATTTCACTACTTCAGTATATTTCGTTTTCATGTCAAAAAATATTTACCGTGAATTGTTTAAAGTAAAAAAAGTATATAATTCGAATTTAACTAATATGGAAACATTGTATAAAATATAAACACTATAATCTATAATTTAGTTTTGGGTTGGAAAAAAATTAAGTATGTTAGCGTTGTATAAACAAATTAACTTTTTTTTAACTTAATAAAAAGTTAACAAAAAGTGTGTATAAACTTTTAACTTAACTGAGTTAACCTAAAGTTAAATTAACTTTTAACTTTTAACTTTTTGTTATTGGTGCATATTAACTTAACTTAACTGAGTTAAAAAAAATCATTAACTTGCCCAGCCTTGCGTATTTTTAAAGGCTCCCTTTTTTAAATGAATACCTTTATAATTCACTGTTTGTATATCATAATTCTCATCATCTGAAATTTAATTATACTATTATTAATATTGAATATTACTACACATCATTATTCAGTGTCCCTTTTGTAAAGTAAGCATTATTATTAAATATTCAAATATGATACAAATTATGACAGTTACAAGCTAAAAGCGTGGTTAGTAGAGTAGGATCTAAAGCATTATAATATAAAAATTAAAAACAATTAAAACAAGCATAGATATATGAATTAATTATTTTGTGTGAGAAATGCTCCCCCGAGTAGAAACACAAATTTAAAATACTGATCAAATAATAAACACGATTCACGAATGACTTATAAGAATTGTATGGATAAAGGCTGCCTGGAAGTGGAATAATTCTAGGGAAGAGGAAAACAACACACGTACGCATTTTCAAACAAGTGCCTTAGCACCAAAACATAAGACCGTTAGTTACAATAGTACATAATACATATTATATAATATTATTTAAATATAAATTAAGTAATCACTAATCAGTAGTTTGGACGTTGGATCATAAAGTACAGACTAACAGCAGTCGACTGTATATTTAATTGTTTTAACGATTTACTACAGCTTATAAATGTAGTACCTACATATGCATATCAATGCACTAAAACGACAGAGTTAGGTACTTAAATGTTGTATTTGAAGAGGTAACTAATCTAAATGCCATCCGCAATCAATATTTTCACTATTATTTTGCTCATTTAAAATAGTTTAGGATGAAAATATACAGTAGATGTTTAAAGAATGGGCATCAGTAAACCATTATTTATTGTGTTTTTAAGTTGATACAGTAGCACATCAGGAATATCGTATGGCAGTGAGATGTTTTTTGTGAGAATTCATAAAATAAGTGTATATAACAGCTATTATATAGATTACAACTCAACAGCTGATCGTACGACTTGTCTTCGCACAAAGCATTTTTTTTTTTTTTTTACGGTTTTCCATTTAAATAAAAATTAAGAAAAGATTATAAGTTTTGTGCTAGACACAAAATATGCAAAATTATGAGTGATATAATATAAATAAATACTCATAGACTTAAAAAGTTAAAGCCATAAACTCAAATTTGGCTGGTGATATTACACCGTTCTGTTACTAATTAAATGAGCCAATAAATGAATATAAACATTTTTAAATTAATAAAAATTACAGTTACCAGCTAAAAGTTAGTGAGGTTTGTGAGCTGGAGTAAAAGGTGTTTAAAGTTTAATGTATCATATTAATAAGGTGGATAAGTGGGTCTGCCTTACGGCAGTTTTCAAGTATGTCATTGTAATGTACGTATCATATTTGAATTCAATGATAAGACATTCCATATGAACAACTTGAGCAGAGACGTTGTGCACAGGAGATATGAACATTTTTTAGACAATGGTGTCCTGGAACCGCTATACAGCACATATTTTACCATCCATGTAATGTTTTAGTATTACAATACTAATTATTTTTCTAATAATAAATAAATAAATTAATTAATAAATATTTGTTAGTATTATGTCGAAATATTCAAATAGGTAAAATTAAAATAGCTTAAATTTACCTTTTAGATCATAAAAGTAAACTCTTATATATTTTAATTAGGAATATACTTCGAAAAATAGGATTTAATAAAAATTAATTATTTCTTAAATACAATGTACTTACTTTTAAATCCAGCATATTCAGTTAGAATCACTATAACATTTTAAAATTATTCAAACAGAATTATATAAAATTATGCTTGAGTTGGTACCATAAAAGTATCATAAGTAAAATATTTTAAGCTAAAATAGCTAAAATAATTTATAAATGCACAATATACATAAACCTTTTAATTTTTTTTTCAAAAATGTAAACATCTTCCTTTTCTTCTTCTGGTTTATCTGGCTACTAGGACGTCTCAAAATAAATTATCCAACTACCTCTATCTAAATATCTATTGACGGAGTCTTAAAATTTGATTTGCGTCCAAATGCTTGCACGTCCTCTTCCGCCGTATCATCCAACATTATTTTTGGTCCTACCAGAGATCTTTGACCTTCTAGCTTCTGTTCCATCACAGATTTTAGTAATGAGGTTCGTCTCCTCTTTGTGTGTCCTTACCTAGTGCGATCTACCACATCATCTACCTTTACGATAGTCTCTACAATGATATTTTCATTGAACCTATATTGTTCCTAACTATTTATGTTTTCTTCGTCACTCCTCTCCTATTGTTATAAAATATTTTATTTTCCCAAAAAAACCTCATAAAATCTCGTAATATTATGTTTCTAGCATTAAGAATTTATTTATATAAGATTTCCCAATATGGACGATTTAGAACTGTACAATCTTTTTTTACACGAGTATAAAATTCATTATATCATAACGATTTTGAGTTAGATATTGTTTATTTACTAATAATTTTATTAATTAAAACATTTTACCTTTACACTTTTCTAAAAAAAAAAAAAAAAATACTTTTATCAACGTGATAAATTATTTTTAAATGACTATCAATATTAACTATATTCTAAACCTATGTGGATAAAAATGATTATGTTAATTGTTGATTATATCTTTTGATTGTTGCTTGACTAAAACAAAATCAAATGTCAATACCTCAAACAAATATTATGAGTTGCGACTTTTATATTAACATGTTACTGATTCACAATACTTGAGCGGATATACTAGAATAAGTTTATACAAATGTGATGTCAGAATATTTTAACATTTCTCTAGGTTATTATATTACATCTCTAGTAGGACATTATTATTAAGGGGCCTGTTACCAGTTTTTCAAATTATCCTCCATTCTATAAAATTTGTAAATTATATTTTATATTTTAGTTTACACCTTAATTATAATACTTTTCCGCTAATCTACTGCCGATACCTATTTAGTGGCAGTTTATATAAATAAATATCGACTAATTAATAAAACTATAACACAAAATATTATGATATAATCATTGTAAATCAATAAATTAATTCTTACCCTGTAATAGTAATTGTTCTTCGGTTTCTGCAAGCATAACCAAAACTGTTTTTATTGCTATAAAAGCAAGCGTTATTAAAAACTGTTTAAAAAAAATCATTTTGTTTTAAAAGATATAAGAAATTAATAATACACAATGAGAACGTTTAACAATAAATGAAATTAAGTGTTACAATTCTCGCTTTCGATTATAAAGCGACCTATTTCCATACCATACTCGATCAGCACAAAATAAATAATGTTCACAATAAGTTGTTGACTTAGTAACAACTAATACAATATAACAAGAACCTATAGTTGTCAGTGAACGCCACATTTATAATTTGTATTATTATAGCTTTACTAAATAATGTGAATGTTTTTCAAATTAAATCTAATGCATATTGTTATGATAGTTCGAGGTCGACTGGAAAAGTCGATGCTTTAGTATTATTAATGCACACACTGCATGGATGTATTTAATAATTATTAATCATTGTTACCGTGACTAGAAACGAGGATACACTCTTCATAAGTAGTATACAGTTTTTTTTTATACCTATATATTATTTCAGAAATTATACATATACGACAGAGCATACATTATGCTGAACAAATCGACGCCCAACCACATCTGACGCATGTTGAGTCCTAGGACATGTGAGGGCATCTGAGTTGGGTCCCGAATTTAAAATAGGTGGTTTCTAGATTATTTTAGGTGAGTATACTAATATTTTTTTTTCAAATACTACACAACACTAACATATCCCTCTCCATTTTAACATACACAGGACAATAATAATAATCAATAATAATCATAATATTTATCATAATCAATTCAGACCAAAGGTTTTGTTGAAAATGGTTTTTTTTCAGTTTACCTTGTTTAATTTCTCTACTAATGAAAATAAACATTTTTAGAATTTAAAAAAATATTATGATGTTATTATTTATTCATTGTTTCGTGTTTGTACTGTACCGCCTGTACACAACGGAAGACATCGTGTATTCGTTTGAATTCGTCGTCGTGGAACACCAAGATAGTGTGCATTTAGTAACCACATGTGTGGTTGAAAAATCTATGTAATTGTATTATTTGAATGATTGTTAATTTATAGCCTATAAAAACTGACAACAACACCGTTTATGTCAAATAAAAGTTCTTATAAGTTACAAGTATATATATAAAAAAAAATGAACAGTGGACGACAGTGCCACATTAGGTTACTAAATGTTGGCTAAATATACTATAATAAATATTTAATTTAAAAATACAATTTCATACATTGTTTTCATTGAAATATGCTTGTTTGGGATGAATTAATAAACTGTTTTCAGTTTTGTAAATAAAGATAAATCTGTTATAAAAGTATAATATCTACAAAAATGTTCAACCTTAACACTGTAAACATATGACAGAAACCGTCTAAAAAAAGATTAAATTTGATTTAGAATATAAAAATTGCCACCTTTCACCGTTTAGAATCTAAAAATAACAATATACATATAATTAGCTATAACGATTGAGACAAACCACTCAATGGCCGATTCTAAATTATCAATTAAAAAATATATTTCATTAAATAATCTAAGAAAACGCACCCCTGCAAGAATAGTGACACAAATCAAAATATCAAAATGGGAAATCAACTTTTAATGTTTCATCATGTCATTTAATCATTATAAATAGGATTTTTAATAATTTTTCTCTTTTCAATCTTATATTATTCTTAATACTGTATAGTTTAATTTTATATGCTTAAAATAATAACTGAAGTATCATTTCACCTTTATTTTATTGTAAATCTGAGTTCAGTTTGACTTGTGTCATTATTTCTGCTTGGAAAAAAAATATTTTTTGATTTACCTACGCCACATAAAACCAAATAAAAATTGTAATAATAATATTATTTATAACATTCAAATAAATAACTTTTATTATAACATTTAATACCAATAACTCGTAAATACAAAATAATAGGTATGTAAGTATGTGTTACTACCTGTACGCGCCACGCGAAGTATTTTCGGGTGCTGAACGTTTGGTCACATTGACCCAAAAGCCAACACGTTTGGGTACAAATAGACACAACGTTTGGACACATAAAATAAAAGGTATTTTATAATTTTACCTGGTAAATCAGAGAACGTTTGGGTACACAATACACATACTATACAAGACACGTTTGGGTACACTTTATAAACACGTGATCTACAATAGTGGTATACTCATATTTCGATTCATGGAGACCATATTAATCATGAAGCTTTTCAAGAAGAAATCATTACAAAACAAAAAGTAATGTCAGTATTAAAAAGAAAGGCAACAACAGATTTAAATGCGAAACCAAATAAACTCATAAGACAAGAACTCCGCAATTGTCAAGATTCAGGTAATCTCAATCAGAATGACGTTCATTTATTTCGTAAAAGTATGTATGAAGCTCGGAGAAAATTATTTCCTAAAGTTCCAAAGTGTTTTTTAGAAGCAAAAGCTATGATATATGAATGTAAAACTGATTATTTTTCAAAGGGTGAGCAATTTTGTTTCATGGAATCTGCTGATAGTATTCCTATTTTTAAGACTGCTAGTAACTTGTCACTATTAAATAATGCGC
>NC_042494.1:139714121-139715062 GCF_005508785.2 Acyrthosiphon pisum
TCATCACCTTTTAGGACAGTAAAAGTGCTTGGATTTTCTTCAAAAGTACCTTTTCTGATAGGAAAGTGAATCTAGTTGGTACTTTGGGGGGTCAAAAGTAAAATTTTTCCAATAGTTTTCAAAAGCGCCGTGAAAAACAAAAGAAAAATTAAGGAAAAACGGGAATTTTTACGCAAAATCTGTTTTCGAGAAAATCGATTTTGGTTTTTGGTGTAACTTTAAAACAAATGACCGTAGATACATGAAATTTTCAATGGTTGTTTATATTTCCATTTTCTATACACGATAACATTTTCAAAATATTTTGATTTATTTTGAACTGTTTAGAGACATTTTCATTTTCCATTTTTTTTTAGTTTTTTTTCTAAAAATATCAATAAAATTTTATTTGTTGGATAAAAAACCTTGAAAATTTAATAGAAGGCTCCTAGTATATTGTTTCAAAGGCAGATGAAAAATATTAAAAATCGTTAATCACAGTTTTTTTTTATAAGCATTTAAAGTTCAAAAAATTACAAAATATGGAAAAATCACGAAAATTTGCAAATTATTTCGAGTTAGAAATTCATAAAAATTTTTCTTTTTAAATCTAAGATATGAAAATGTAATACAAGATTCCTTATAAGATTATCTACCTTTATCAAACAAAAAATATCTATAAGAAAGTCAAATTAAATTTTTATGATCGTTTGAAATTCATATTTTTACAACATTTGATATTCACTCGATTTCTCATGTAACGATTTCCTTATTTTGTTCTAATTTAAAAACAAATAACTGCAGATACATGAAAGTTTTACTGAATGTTTATATTAGCATTTCCTATACACCATACAATTTTGAAAATATTTTGACTCTTTTTGAGCTGTTTACGGATATTTTCAGTTTTACATTTTTTTAGTTTTTTTTTCTATAAATATCAATAAAGTTTTATCTTTGGG
>NC_042494.1:139716301-139717441 GCF_005508785.2 Acyrthosiphon pisum
TTTTCGTATACAATGATATAATATCATTGGATTCAAATTTAATTCCATCCATTACAGTAACCCACTTGTAACCTACTGTACAGCAGAGCGACATCCACGACTTACCCGCCTTTTTATTATTTAATATATTTTATGTCTGTATAGACAATTTTTTAAAAAGTTCCTATAACCTATTTGAAATTATTATTATTATAACTGTAGACTGTAGTAATTTATATTTGCATTGACAAATTTAAAAACGTGAAACTTATTTTAAATTATTATTCTTATTATTGTATTGTGACAAATTTTTAAAACGTATTTAAAAATTATAAAATGTTCCATTTTTATAGCTAAGGATTGAAAATTTAAAACAACGATTCTCATAATTAATAGTTCATACTGTAACCAAACAATATGAACAGTATATAAATTCTATTTATATATATCATATAAATTGTTTGAATTGACGTAACTTATTGTAAAAATGTAAAAAAAGGTTTACATTTTTTTCTTATATGTTTTCAAACTTTTTACTATATAAAAAAATATTAAATAAAGATAAAAATGAGTACATAATAATTATTCGTAATGTACAAAATTTGCCGTGGAAAACACCAATTACAAAAACTAATAATATACATAATGATAGAAATATAATATAATAAATATAATCGCAGATTATGGATACCGTTCAGCTATAATATCATCTAAGATAGGTAATCGCGATAACGGATGTAATCTTGGGTAGTAGTTGCGATAATAGCCTTAGTCTCGTATGAAAGGAAAGTATAATTTTAGTAGTCTTAGATAACAGGATTGTGATGTTGTCAAAAAATAGAGAAGTCTCATAAAACAGGAACGTACCAAAAAATACAATAATGTGTGAATAATATGACATGAATACATAAATAGTAAAATACAAACGTTTTTTTTTTGGTTTTTTTTTCCGTCTACCAAGTGCGGAGCACCAAATCTCGTCAGTGTGTGTTCGACAGAGCTTTCTGCAGAAAGGCCCACCCAGGGCAGACTTGCACAGATGGACTTCATACACATTATTATTACGATTCAAACCTAACATAAATTATTATATTTTGGTTACTGTCACAGTATATCTTTATTAATAAATTATAATATTTATTCTACATTGAATATATCAAA
>NC_042494.1:139719093-139727750 GCF_005508785.2 Acyrthosiphon pisum
AAAAATACAGTCCACTCAAATTTTATTTCTTCGCCAGAACACTGACACTAATTTAATCATAGCATTCTATAAACAGTTTACAATTATAATATTGAAAAAACTACAAATTATTCTTATAATAGATAAAATAATATTATATTAATAATATTAAAATAATTTTTCTCATGCGAAACTGTTACTTTTGTTGAACTGAACATTAATCAGGCCAGAATGAAGTCACATCTAAAAAGTGTCGATATTCAGCTGGAAACTAATAAACTATATTTTATTTTAAGTAGAAATAAAGACATTTGAGCTCATATAGTGTCTTTAATATTATATTTATAAAAAATGTTAAGCATACTAAAATATAAAGGATGGAATTCTGCAAATGTTGATGGTGATAAGTAATAACTCGAAAGTCCTATTTTTTGAGTTGTGTCACTATTCTTTCATGGGTGCGAAAAGTTAGATTAGTGAGTGCAATAAGCAATTTTGATATAAGCTATATTATATTGTTACCTAGTTACGAGAATAATAATAATTTAATTGAATAGGCACTCTGTAATTAACTAAAATTGTAAAAACTATAATTAAAACTATCTGAATTCAAAAAATATTAATACAACTAATACATAATGTATTTATTGAACTCGATATTAAATGTTTTATATGTATGTAAAAAGCACAGTCAAAAAAAATATTCTTTGTTTCAGCGTATTTATTTATTTTTATATTTTGTTTTACCATTTACTGTAATAGTTAAATATTATGTTTCTATCAAACAATGTATTGAAATTGATTTCTGAAACAGCAATATTATATGAATAAACACAACATAAGCATAATATAATGAAATTTGTATATAATTTTATAAAAGTGCATAAAACATGTACCTATGTTAAGTATGTGTGAGTATAATACTTTAATCTATCGATGAAATTCGTAAGATAGTATTTTTATAAATCAATTATTGTGTTAGTGAAAAAAATCAACAACTTTGTTGAATAAATTATTATAAAAAAAACAGAAGACTTTTAAAAGAGAATGAACTGTTACACGGCGTCTTGTATAGGCAAAAGTGGTGCATGGCCGTTATAAGTTCCCAGAATCTTACATAATAGTATTAGAATGATTATGATTGATAATGTTTATTTTTATTATACTTATCGTAATATTATCTAACGCTGTAGTACTTTGAAAAAACACCGAATTGCGTTTTAATACAAGATTTATTTTGGCCAAAGAGTTGAAATTTCTTTACTACTTACAAGTGATTTAACAGTTTAGAGTCTTATCGAATGGAAATTGACTAGCCGTAATACGTCGGTAGCCTTTTGTCATGTCCTAATTACCATACATACAATATCCATAGGGACGGAAATCTACGTGGGCCATGATTAACACCAACATGTTATATTGGTACGGTACTGAACCGAAAAATAAAAATCCCTACATAAACAGTGGGGATAAATAGAGTAGATTTCCATCTACATTTCAGGTGTACAATGATACAAATGTTATATATTTTATTTTTTGACATATTAATTTTTTAACAGGAGCATGGTGGTATTTTTAAAGATTAATTAATATAGTTCGATCGTTATAAATGTGTATCATGTGAAAACATTTTTGGAAATATCTAACTTAAAAATAAAAAAATAAAAAAAATTTAGGTTTACGCTCAACTTTTTTTTTTTATTCCAACAAATCATAATGTTTCTAATCATAGGTGCCACATTAGAACGTTTTGTCGGGACCCGATCGGTCTTGGGCGGGAAACAAATCGGCAGGACGGGTTATCAAAACACATTGTTTTAAATCGTGTGTGCCACACTGTGCGTTTTGGCCGCTGCGTTTTTTGAATATTTGAATTTTATATATTTTGAAAATATTTAAATAAAAACTAAAAAAAATGGTTTTTGATACCGATAAATTCATATCGTGTATTCAAAATAACCCGTCTATTTGGGAAATGGGTAGTAAAAGAATACATGGACAAGTTCATCAAGCAAAAAAGTTGGCTTAATATCGGGGAAAGCATGTATCCAGATTGGACAGAACAATCAGAATCTGAAAAAGAAAATAAAGGTAAGCAGAATATTATGTTATATTTTACATTTTTACCATAGGTAATTTGCAATATAATTTAATATTATAATATATTATTAGTAATTATTTTTAATTTCTATTAGGTACACAACTAAACCTATTACAATTTTTAATTTATTATTAATGTACAAATAATAAAACAATAAAGTAATAAGTATATAATATTTAAATGAGCAGTTTATAAGACTTTATACTGAAAATCTACGGCACCGGGGCCCATAAAATAGTCGGCAAAGAAATCCCTCACTTCAATGCCTTCTGAACGAGTTCCTGTTCCACGAGCATCTATATCATCCAGGCTATGGGTTTCAGCTTCTTCAAAATTAATTTCGTCTCTTTTACGCACAAAATTATATAATATACAACATGCTTTAATGATAACGTCAGTGAATTCAGGTTCCGCTTGTATGGGAGTATGTAACACACGCCATTTATTTACAAGTACTCCGAAAGCACACTCGACTGTGCGCCTTGCTCTACTCAATCGATAATTAAATACACGTCGAATATCAGTTAGGTTACGTCCTGGATATGGCTTTAATAAATTAGTATGTAGGGCGAAAGCTTCAAAAACGAATGGCTGTGGATTGTTGTTTGTATTTGGTAAAAGACTTGGTTACGGAAGATTAAGTTTTTTTCCATACAACATTTTTCCGAATGGGCATTCCTTAAATATATTGGAGTCCCCTTCTCGACCATAAGACCCGACATCGATTGTGATAAATTGTAAATTTGCATCGGCTATAGCCATGAGTACCACAGAAAAAAACTTTTTGTAATTGAAAAACAATGATCCAGAATTACTAGGATTTTTACATCGAATATGTTTACCGTCAATAGCGCCTAGGCAATTCGGAAAATTTGTTTTAACATAAAATACATTTGAAATTTCCAACCAGTCATTCATGGTTGGCACAAGCATCTCTGTTGGCTGCAGTGGTGGTTTTCCCGTGGAGGCAAGGGAGGCAGTGCCTCCCTTGAAAATAAGACAAAATACATGGTTAATATTATTTAAATTATAAAATGTTGTGTGTTTATATTTTCAAATATAGACACTATTATAAAAGGGAAATAAATAAAATATATATTTAAATTATGTATTGAAGGGACTATGGAGTGTACCATGTTTTTAAACAAGACCGTGATGCCCATCAGTAAGAGACTGACCAGTAACCGTGCGCAACAGGTGAATATAATAATAATATTATACTGATATACTGTATTACTAAATAGTACCTATTGTTCTATGATAGTACGGCTGCCCCTCCACGCGTCCCGTATCGGCGGCGGCTACCGACTTTCTCAGGAGGCTGCTGCCGCCGCCGTTATCGATGCGTTACATGTGTACACAAATGTACACACACAGACGCACATAAAATATGTGAATAGCGCATGCGCGTTTCTCTGTGGAGACTGCACATAACTGTAGCCTCCGTTGGTAAACGTCACAAGCTGTGACTTGCAGCGCCTCAGTGGCTGACGATTAATCATTATAGATTATACACTTTATTGCACGTTATCACTAATAATTTATTATCAATAGCAATGGTATAATAGCAATATTATATTATGTTTATTATTCATACTATATTACTACGATTTAAATTGTATTATTTTATTTTCTGTGTGATAGGTACTGTGAGTGTGAGCGCCGAATTACATAATTAATAATTTCTAGTTAGGTATTTTAATTATAAGAAATAGTGAAAATGAAAATCTTCTGACAGATTTTTAAACAAAAAATATGGTTTTTAAACAAAATAAATGAGTTTTGAGAATTGGGGGATTTTCCCTAACATATCTAGATGGGTACAATATCGTTGCCTCCTCAAAAATTTAACGACAGAACCGCTACTGGTTGGCTTTAAAACTGTCCACAATGCTTGACACGTGTCTTTAACTATTATTCCGATCGTACTTCTTCCAACTCGAAAATCAAATTTCAATGCAGCAAAATAGGTGCCAGTTAATAAATATCTTAAATGGAAAAAAAAATTATTGTGTAGGATTTTTAGAATATATTTTTAATAAATTACTGATATAAAATAAAAGTTTCTGAGCGAAGCGAATAATGTATTGATTCTACGATGATATATCATATATATGTGTATTTTTTTAGTCTGTATACACGATAAGTAGTCGAAAAATTCTTCGAGTAGGTATACATGCAATTTTCATCAAATGTTTAAATGAGCATTTTCTATACATTTAATATTTTCAAAATATTTTGTCACTATTTAAGCCATTTATACGCATCAGCAAATTTCGATTTTGATTAGTTTTTCTAAAATTATTGTTGATAAAATTGTCAGAAAAATTTTAAAATTTATGACATAAAGGTCATAAATTGTTATTGGTGTAATTAAAAAGAAAAGTTGAGCGTAATTTTACAATAATTTTTTGTGAGTGTCTAAATTTAAAATTTGGACTTTTGAATAGTTTGGAATTCGTTTGTAATTTTGTCTATTACTTTTCATGTGGATGTAAGGACAAACAAAAAAATAAAAATAAAAAAAACACAAGTCTTTGTAAAATCATTCGGTGATAATTTCATGTATCTACAGTTATTCAGTTTCTGAATACATCAAAATAAGAAAATTGCTACATGAGACATCGAGAGAAAATCCAATCTCGTAAAAATGAACTTCAAACACTCATAAACATGTAATTTAACTTTCTTGTAGACATTTATGTTTTTATAAAGGTAGGCAAACTTATGAAGAATCTTGTATTACATTTTCAAATCTTAGATTTAAAGAGAAAATTTTTTATGAATTTCTAACTCAAAATAATTTGCAATTTTTGTCATCTTTACGTCAATATTGTCAATATTTGAACTTAAAATGCTTATAATAAAAATTCAAAATTGTGACTATGGATTTCTAATATTTTTCATCTACCTTTGAAACAATCTACTAGGAGTCTTCTATTAAATTTTCAAGTTTTTTACCTAACAAATAAAATTGTATTGATACATATAGATTATAGGCATATAGCAAAAAAAAAACTAAAAAAAAATGGAAACTGAAAATGTCCGTAAAAAACTCAATATAAGTCAAAATATTATGGTATATAGAAAATTCTAATACAAACATTCAGTCAAAATTACATGTACCGACCTATGGTAATTTGTTTTAAAGTTACACCAAAAAGTAAATCGATTTTTGAGAAAATCAATTTTGCGTAAAAATTCCCGTTATTCCTTAATTTTTCTTTTGTTTTCACGGCGCTTTTGTAAGCTACTGAGAAACTTTTACTTTTGACCCCCCCAAAGTCTAAGCATTTTTACTGTCCTAAAAGGTGATGACCGATGACGGAAAAAATAAAAAATAAAAACACACATCATTGTAAAATTAACACCTACCATCGCTCCGTTCAGAATCTAAAATGTAGTAAATTCTGTTAATTAATAGATAAATAATAAAACAATTGACATTTAGGTATTCAAATCAATTTAAAATTCTTTAATGAGGTATTTATTTTTATATTAATTATAGTTAAAGAAATGAAAACTAAATGGCGGCATATTCGTGACCACTACTCAAAGTTCTTAAACCAGGCGAAAAGTGGTGATAGCGCTAAAAAAAGAAAATATGTTTATGCAGAATCCCTCTCATTTTTACAGTATACAATTCAAAAAAGAAGGTAAAAAAAATATTGTTTTAATTTGATGTTTGAATACTATTTTTAATAATTATAATTACTTTTATAGTATTTATATAGTTATCGATATAGGGCTCGGAAATCAATGACCAAAAAAATGCAAATTACCTAAATATTTTAAAAATCCCCCCCCCCCAAAAAAAAAAAACAAATAATTAAAAATTGTACACCTATATCACTATATTCACTTTCCTATCAGAAAAATTATGAGGTAGGAAACCGG
This sequence comes from Acyrthosiphon pisum, assembly GCF_005508785.2. Lineage (NCBI taxonomy): Eukaryota > Metazoa > Arthropoda > Insecta > Hemiptera > Aphididae > Acyrthosiphon > Acyrthosiphon pisum. The sequence goes on from NC_042494.1 coordinate 139,725,071, forward strand.
AGCATTTTTACTGCCCCGAAAGGTGATGGTTAGAGCGTGAATTTGTATGCATTTGCATATTTATTCTGGTTGATCCTATTTAACCTAACCTGACCTGTATGATATGCTAAGTCAGTTCAAAATTTGTTTCATGATATATAAAGATTTTAATAAAGATTTTAAAATAAAGAAACTTTTTTAGTTCATATATTTACATATTTCGACATTTACCCATTATTTTCTATTTTAAGGGCTTATTTTACAATTTTAATTGCATTTTTTTTGTTTTTTTTTAAATTTTTTATATATATTCTATTTAATATAAGAAAAAAATATTATAATTTGATAGTTTCGATTAATGTTAAAATAAATATACAGGTATAGGTATAAATTGATAGGTATTGAATTGAATTTTATTGTAACAAAAAAAAATATATAATACTTTGTATAGAACGACGGGTAATTTTACTGAAGAACACGAAAAAAACGAAGAAGTGGATTCTTACCTCAATTTTGACTCAGATGGATATGAAGGGGATGAGGTGATAATGACGACTTCAAATAACAACAAACAAAATTCTAAAACCTCAACGATAAAGTCAAAACAAAAAACCAAATGACACAATTTCAGAGAGCACTTTTAAATGCATTATCCGCTTCCGCTTCTGAAGAAGACAATGTAAATTCTGATCCAGATAAAGCCTTTTTATTTTCCTTATTACCGGACTATAAAAAATTAAATAGTGACCAAAAAATGGATTTTCGATAACAAACATTACAGTTTTTAAAAATATTTCCACACAAACTAAAGAAACTCAACCTACCGTTTTCCAATGCAATCAAACTCCGTTAAATGTACATCAAAGCACTCCTGCACCCTCATCATATCTATTTCAAAATCAATCATTTTCATACTTACCATATAGTCTTGGTTTCTCCGATAATCAACATGTTGTCCCTCCAACTTCTCTATCTCCCGTACGAAAATATTCTCAATCCACTGCATTCCCAAATTAATAATCCATATAATACATCTTCTTCCTATCCAATGACTTCCGAGCAATCCGAACAATCCGAACGCATTCAAAATAAAGCACAATATAATTAATAATATAATATTTTTGTATTTTTAACGTGCACATTTTTTTAAAAAATGTTTTTATAATTTTCCATTGTATCTATCTAAGTCAGATATTAAAAAGGACACTCCTTTAATATTATTAAATTTGTATTATTTATTAATTAATTATTATTATTCAGGTTTATTTTATATCTAAGTCAGATATCAGATATTTAAAAGGATAATACGCTCCTTTAATATAATTAAATTTGTATTATTTATTATTATGTTTATTTATTTGTATTATTTATGAATTATTTTTTATTTTTTATAACCATATAAATCAACAATTATATCCGCAAAATGTAATAGTTTTTTTCTTTCATAATTATTTATTAAATTAATTATTAATATAAAAAATATTAATTTATTATTCGTATTTAAAATTTAACTTACCTCAAAGTAATTGTGAGGCATTCTTCAGCACAGATAGGAATACGAAATGTTATGGTGGTTTTTGTTATGTAAGGCCATAGATTTTCCAATGGCTCATCAAAATTTGAGACTGACATTCGATAATATTCGAAAAATTTTTCAGGGTAACGTCTTATATTCTCAAAAAAAAAATTTTATTGTTCGCTCTTTTCTCGATCATTATTCATTGGATGCACCCAGTACCTCCATTCTACAGGTTCGTCTAACAAACCGAATGCCTCAGCTACAGGAATAACTTTAACCTTTTGCCGGTTCATTCTTAAATATAACTTTCAAGTTATATTACCTATGATTTTTTAATATAATATAATATAAACTAATATATTGTAAAAGTATAAAGCCTACGAAATTAAAAAATAATATAACAAATATTACTTACTTGTAAAATAATATCGAATTGTTTTGATTTAAAATTATGTATAGTGTCTAAATAATACGAATATCGCTCTATACGTATTAATTAATTAGGTATGATTAAATTAAATGTTTTTACTGTTGAGTATCAAATGAATCATACTTCTGTTCTATACGACTGTTTGAACTGTTGTGGTTCATGAAAATATGAAAAAATTGGTGGGAGACGGCTGTTTTGGCAGGAACAAAACCGCATAGTTTAGGCATAGTGGCATAGTGAATACCACCCGGTCAAAACGCATGCGATTTACCCGGACCCGCCAAAACACACAGTGTGGCTAGGCCCTTAAACGCAAACTCAAACTGTCAGATGGTTGTTCCAACACGTTATCAGACCAGTTTATGACTGGTTATTGACAGTCCAAACGATCCGCGGATTCCTGACTGGGAGTTCGAGACACAGTAATCATACAATCTCTTATCTCTTATCTATTAGGCTTTGGTAAGTTTATTGTGGACAGTCAGAAATGCGTTCCAATAGTGGTCAAAATCCATGATCAGTCCACGGTAGCGCATGCGCCGTAGATCAATCATGGATCAGTCGGCAACTAGTCACTAATTCTCTGTTGGAACAAACCTAATATTATTATTTACTAATTTATAATATAATTTATTTGATACTTACAGCTTAATAGACATTATCTATTTTATTAAAAAAACAAGAACTGTACTTGTAGCCGCCGCCGTTGTTTGGTAACGAAATACAAACATGAAGTAAATGATTCTACGAAA
>NC_042494.1:139729637-139730484 GCF_005508785.2 Acyrthosiphon pisum
TTGACTTTGCAGTTTTTTTCACAACCTTTAACTGGCACCCAAAAAATATAATGTTGGTATTACCCAAGTATATAAAAAATAATAATAATAGTTGAGTACCTAATTAGTAATTATAATAATAACTAATAGGTACTAATTTAAAAAATATAAATACCTAATATATAAATTGATATTACATTTTTTTAGGGAAGCCTGAAAGTTCAGATTTCATTTTTTAACTAAAAATAGATAAAATAAAAGTGTTCTTAAATAATTTAATTAACTTGTTTTTAACTAATCTTATCAACCTTATATGTTTATTATCAATTAAATTAAATACCTATTTAAATTATTGTCAGTTAATTCTTTACATAAGAAAACTATATTTTCGTAGCTATATAATTGTGATAGTTCGTCTTTATAACATGTACCTAACGATGGTAATAACTGACAGCTGACAAATGACGACTAACGGTTAAGTGTTAACTATTAATAATTAAAACCAATATTATATTAAATATTATTAAATTATTATTACATTTGAAGGTTTACCAAGAAGCTGTATATTTATATATTACTTAGGTATATATCTTGGTAGGTATATATAAAGTATATAGACTAGAACTACTGTATGATAAAATAATTCAATTGAAACCACTTAAAAAGTGAAACATTATTGTTTATTTTTCCATGTATTATATGTTTACAGTTGGTACCAACTTGGTAGAACATAGATCTGACAGGAACATTATAAAAAAAATGATGGCGATAGTAGGTATATTACCAATAGGAAACACATTTTTTCAATACTCTTGTGTTATAACTACCAACACGAGTGCACTTATAAAATATAAATGATTATAACTTA
>NC_042494.1:139730534-139731628 GCF_005508785.2 Acyrthosiphon pisum
CAGAATTCCTCGCTTAATTCTACGGCAGGCCGAAATCTGCAAAGACATGATGTACGCCTGGCGTCTACGTCGAACCGTTTTTCCGGCGACCACCAGGGTACTGTAATCTTTTGAACGGCTCATGGTATTGACCAACACAGACTGGTTCGATATATTTGAAGACATATCTTGTTTTGAGAGACGAAGGTAAGTTATAAATTGTAATAACTATAAGCAATCTTCGAACGATAAATTATAAAGTGAAAAACAAAAGTTATTTTAACAGTACCTATTATAGCTGACCGTTCACATGGAAACTATATATATTTGAATATTACGGTTACTAAAATTACTTAAAATAATTAAATATTGGAGTATACAAGGTGATTTACCAAGCATGCTCCCCCCATATTTTTTCTTTTTAATGGTAATTGACGTTTATATTTATGATATTAGCCTTTGGTTTTGGAATCAAAATGTAATTTGCAAACATGTCGTTATCAGTTGTAGTTTTATCTCCTTACTATTGTAGACGTTTGACAGAGTGAATCTATTCTGTATTCCTGTATGTTGAGTTTCTTAAAATACGAATCAAATTTTTCTTTGGTCTGAACAGGCCTAAAGGCCAATAAAAATTAGTCAACAGACATATACAACGTTTGGATATATTGTGTAAAATATGATGTAGCAAAGGCGTATCAAAGAGCTGCCTCCATATCCAACAAATATATTAATGTGTAACGATATTTTAAATTAGGGTAATAATTTAAAAATACACTTGGTCGGTTAAATATTTTAACTGTAGTTGTAAAAAAGAGCGGGTAAGTGGATGTCGCTCTGCGTTGTACAGTAGGTTACAAGTGAGTCAATGTATAACGGATTGTATTAAACTTGAACTCAATGATGTAATATCGTTGTATAAGAAAAACGATTCTGAGCGGAGACGGTTTATCAGTCTGGATTTTTCAATTTTTTTTTAAATGATTATGTTATTGTTATTATTATATATGAATCTCCTAATTTCAGTTATTATTGTTTTTACAGTTAAAAGATTTCACTATTTTTAATTACACTGTTTATTTTCGTGATTTTGACTTTTGCAGTTTTTTTCACAA
>NC_042494.1:139732550-139735583 GCF_005508785.2 Acyrthosiphon pisum
ATTACCACCTACCTATTTAAATAGGCAATTTTAAAGGTGTATAACCAAACATTAGGCCCAAGGTAAAATATTCTGGAGAGCCCTAAAAACAGCTTTTACAAATCTATAGTGAAAACCAAAAAGATACATTTTACTCACCTCCATAAGCAGTTTTACATTTAGTATAAATTCCAAGAATCTACAGTTATTTGTTTTTGAATTACAACAAAATTACAACACATCCTCACGGAATGCCGAAGTTACGAGAACGAAAGGAGAGAACTGAATCTTCCAGACCAGCTAGCTGCTAGCCGATTCACTCAGCCCCGAACAGAGCAACCTGACAACGACGTTGGAATTTCTACACAACACAGGACTTCTAAACAAAATTTAATTTATATTAAGATACTGTTTTTTTGATTTGAATTTCAGGTAGACATTTTTTTTTTTGGTTATTAAAGGTAGACAAACTTATGAGGAAATTTGTATTCAATTTTCAAATCTTAAATATGAAAATAAAATTTTCCATGAATTTTCAACTCAAAATAATTTGTGAATTCTCGTGATTTTGACGAGTTCTGTCAAAAATAATGTGGTAGCATTATATAGTCTGTCCACAATAAGAATAGTAGACGACGGCCGAGTTATGCGCATGGGCGTGGCTTTTCTACGCGCGCGCTCCGTAAGAATGGGCGTGGCTATGACCGGCGGCGACGAGTTTTCGTCGCCGCCGTCTACTATTCTTATTGTGAACAGACTATAGGTACCCTATTTTTGTTGACACACGGTGTATTGCCCATGCCCCATAGGTGGTTACTATTTAGTCCTTTTTTCGTTACATATATTTTATTCGCTGCATACATGTATGGATGTATATTATTTTATATTCAGAGTGATTCTTAAGATTATTTGATATCTCATTATTTTAAAATTTTTATTAGATAGGTACATTTTTTTCCATACGCGTGCCATTACTTATTAAAATAATATAACATAGAACGCTGTTTCAGATTACGGAATGAAGAATACAGATTTGCATTTGAAAATTAAAAATCTATATATTAAGTCAAATAGAGAGAAAAAAGTCTACAACGACTACCTATAAGCTAGGTATAATAATTAATAAGTATCTATATTTTTCAAAATTATGAAAAAGAATTGACTATTGTTGTAGACGTATGATATACTACATCGTACTATTATTATTTAGTATTTACCTGTGCGCTGTGGCATATCCAGAATTCTTTTTTTGAGTAAGGCTGATACCCAATTAATTTTAGATCAAATTTATCTGAAAATGATAAATTTACTAATGAAAATTTTGATATAATTTAACAATTTTAAGGCAGTTACAACCCTTATATTATGACGTTTCTAAACATGCACTGCTGTATATGGCTGTTGTAAAGACTCAATATACGATTATATAGTCATAATAAGTACATTATCATTTTACGTATAGGTATAGATATATACTCACGTCGTACCAGGATATAAACATTAAACATTATACACGCATCACGCTGCACACATGGACACGCACACTACAATTTGAACGCTATACACCGAATATTAAATAACGAATTGAACAAAGTTTGAGTCATATAGAGCTGGCACATTTAACGGGCAACATAAAGTGCACGGGATCAGCTATTTTTAATAATAATATATTTATCATTAATACCGCTAGAAACATTTCAATACGTTTTCATTAACCGTTTTGTATATTTACTTGCCGATCACATTAAACGATAAAATTTGAATGAAAAATTATACATATCATCGACCGAAGGCAAAATAATTAATAAACAACAAATCACGAGCAAAGCTACAGTCGGCTACCTAGCATATAAATATAACATAGAGATCACGAGAAAACGTAAAATCACTATTAAAATTGCCTATACTCAACTCCTTAAAAAGTAAAAACTTTCACACGATCACGATGTAGAGAAGATAATATTATTATTGTATATCGTTTTCGGCAAGACAAATAATTAGAAAACTAATACTGTGATGATATATACCTATCTAATTTGTCATGGTTTTCGCCTTTCGGTAAGCTCTCTCAAACATAAGCATATGCTCTAGCGTGATCTGGTGGCGAATAACTATAATGTTTATTGTGTTCATTGCACCAATCAATATTGTTAAAAATTAGTCAATAATATTTATTTAATATTTATTAGTCATAATAATATTTAAAATATATTAGAGTATATTTTAAATCATGCTGATTAGTTGATAGTTAATATCATAGATATTATACAACAACTAGATAGCCGTCTCCTTGTCATCGAAGTCGGCCGCCATTTACAAAGCAGGCAATGTTTACAAGATAATATTATCACATTATATAATATATGTATTGATCATTGTTGTATATATCTATGGTATTGATAAATATTATGTATATAAATCAATGTAAAATAAATGTAAACATTGCCTGCTTTATAAATGGCGGTCGACTTCGATATATCTTAAATCGTAGTGTAAATCACTAGTATAAGTAAGGCTCTATATAATATCTATAGTGCCCTAGTATAAGGTCTATGGTGTAAATGCATGTTTTTTGAATTTAAGATAAGGGATATTCATGATAAAGAATAATGATAATAGATGATAATAGTCGGCCATTTTGCAGCTATTCGAATTCGTTATCGTCGCTTGTCGGTATAGTTTACGGTTTGTGTTCGCCAATCAGTGCTCAGTATTAATTACTGCATTCTGTGTTTGCTGTTCACTATTTAGTATTTAGTATTTGTATTCAGTTGAATTCACCGCTAAGTACAACAGCCGTACAAGATTAATTGCAAAGTGTTCAAACTCTCACCGAGTTTTCATCTACGGAATTATTTTTCCTTATTTTTACTTTCTGATCGTGCACTGCGGTCTTAAACTAACATGAGCCGCCGTCGAGTTCATGACAGTTACGAAGATGTGTATGGTAAGTTTTTTAATTTTTCTTACACACATTTAAGCGACGCTTAAAGAGAACTTGTGGTCGTGATTTACTACACGTCTACAAAATTGGGTAATAATGATAAAAAAAAA
>NC_042494.1:139735633-139749663 GCF_005508785.2 Acyrthosiphon pisum
AATAATAATTAATAATACGCGGGACGGTGAGTCCTTCAGCACCCTAAGCACCCTCCCCATCCTAACAGAAAAAGTGGAAATTGTTGAGCATGTATAAAAATATAAAATACAATAGTCAAAAAATTGTAAGTGAAAGGAATTTATGATACAATAGTTTAGTCTGATGTCCCGCAAACAGAATTCATAAATATGTGTCGCCGTGTAGGGTACTGAGTAATATAAGCAACTGATGAACTGAAATATGGTTAGTAAACTGTTTTTGTGTAATGTGGATACGTGGTACATTAATAGTAAATTATAATATATTATGGCACAAAAATATTCAAAGTATTTTGAAAATTTTATTCTGTAGGTATATTATAAAATAAAAAAATAAACATTTGGTGAAATTGTCAAGTATTTACGGACTACGGTATTCGTTTATGAATTCCAACGAAATATCAAAAATGGTTCGACGTAGTTAACCTCAACAGTTATAATAATATATATTATGGGTGAATGTCATAAAAATGTAATGCTCAAAAAAATTTATGTGATTTTCCAGATAAATATTTTTTTATCTGTTTAAGATAGATTATAAAATAGATTATATGACAAAGATTATAAAACTTATAAGAAACCTTGTATTCAATTTTCTAGTCTTAGATATGAAAAGAAAATTTCTTATGAATTTCAAACTACAAAATAATTATGCAAGTTTTCGCAATTATGATGAATTTCGTCTAAATTCTAACTTCAGACGCTCATAAAAAAAATTGTGGATTTATTCTCAACTTTTTTTTTAGTTACACAAATAACAACTTATGAGTATCCTTGTATTACATTTTCACGGTTTTTGACCAAGCGAAAAATTATTGATGGACAATAATAATTGAAAATAAACTAACAAACAACATATTTGAAATAATATCATTAATCGAAACTTGTTCATATCATAAAAATTGTATGAAAATAAAATTATAATTATAATAATAATTTTATGTGCGATTATTCGTTATATGAGGCAAATACACTATAGACTATAGTCTATAACAGACAAAAGTATTTATGTTTTTGTTTGTAATTTCTTTGGTCACATTATTCATAAAATAATATGAGCTACTATAAAAATTGCACATTTTGTAAATGGAATTAGGAAAAAAGACCCTAGATAAAGTCCCCGATAAAAATCTCCCGAAAAGATGTAATTGAAAAAATTACTTTAATATATAATATTTAATTTAGTGTATTAATGTATTAACGTATTAATGATACGGTAAAAAAAATGCATTACTTTTTAACACGAATAGGTCGATATATAATTTTAAATTTGGTATCATTATTTATGATTTTATATTATAATATTAATAGTAAGTGTATATTTAAGTAGAAATGTTTGTAAAATTATAATTATTTATTAATTTAAATTTAATTTATTCATACCCAAAATTAATTGTTTATTTAGTATTTTTTTTTATCATTTATCATTTCCTATAATAACTATTACTTATATTTAATTGAAAACTTTGTAAGATTCTTATTCATTTTTATTATTTTTTACTTTAACGTATAAATATTACATTAATACGTTAACCGACCTATACCATTGATTACCTAAATATCAACGCCTATACTCAATTTATTATTAATAGTTTTTAGATTTTATAAGCGAAGCGAATGAATGTATTGTACCTATTTACAATGATGTGATGTTTTTTTCTATCTGTAGGTATACAAAATTTGTGGTAATAAGAATGCTCAGAGTTTCTGACTAAATATTCCGATTAGTTTTAGAAAGCGCCGAGAAAAACAAAGAAAAAGTGAAAAAATATGGTTATTAATTATTTTACGCTAAACCAATTTTTGAAATTTTATTTTTTTGGTGTAATTTTTCGTATATTAAGAACATGATTGAATTCAAATTTAACATAATATCTAACATATAAATATATAATGTAATATTATAATTTACAATGACATGCTCGACCACTTCTGTACAGCAGAGTGGTACCCACTTGTCCACTTTTTTTTTGTTGACTTTTGCAGAGGTCTTTTTAACGAGATTTTTTTTCTATACCTATTTTGTATACATTTATATTTTATATACCTTCCTAAAATTGTACAAAAAACATGTTTGTGGTTCTAATAACAGTTATATTTCGTCATGACACAGGAAAAAAACTAGAAGCCACTAGAGGACTTGTTCTGGTTAGGTTAATATTTAATTAATACTGGTCAGAGTTTTACCTAAAAAAACAAAACCTTATTGATCCCCATAACAGGCATGTTTCATAATATTATTTTCACGCAACACAGATCACTGTTAATTCATATTCGATAGGTTATAGGTATTATACTCGGTATTATATGAGTCAACCAAGTCAAAATAACGCTCAAATTTCTCATATACTTAACTATACTAGTATTATACTACTTACTTGCAATTATTCCCGACAGAACAGTAACGAACGTTCGTCTACCACCGATAAATATTTATACCTACTTTAGAATTAAAACACAAATCGATCGTTAAAATAATCGTCTTAAATAGTAAAATTGTTTGTTGCTAAAATATACTGTTGGCATTTTATAGAAACGTCACAAAAAAAAAGGTAAACGTCGTCCGCTGCAGCCACAGACTATAATGACGTAGAATAATAATATCTATTTCCATATCTATGGCTGCAGTCGATAATAACGTTTCGGTGGACGCCGAGTGGACCGCGGTCTAACGGTATACCATTGTAGTGGTAACGTCGTATAATATAGTATAGGGCCAGTTGTACCATCTCTGATTAAAGTTAACCGGAGTTTAATCGGCCGAATTTGCCCGGTTAAATATCTGTTATCAGCTGATTAAGCTTAATCATATTTTAACCTTAGATCATATACTATGGATAGAGCTACTGGCTAAATATTTGAAGTCAACATAACTATGGTGAATTGTGGCAAATACGCATGCGCGCAATATACATCTTGCGCAGTCGCGACGGCGCATAGTTTACCCGTCGGCCGTAATCACCGCTGATTTTGACAGTGATAAGTTATCACTGATAACAAAGAAACAAAATTCCTGTTGTTTTTTTTTATTTAAATTTTAAGTTTAAACCTGACTTTAAACTAAATTATTATTTATTTTAAAATGAATAATAAAAACAAAAATGCTTGTAGGTTTTGCCTTAAAACTCCAGCTATGCATCCAGGCATCTCTTTACACTCGTAAGTATTTAAATAATAATCAAATCAACAATAAGTACCTACCTAAGTAAATTATTTTGAAAAAGTTCTTACACTTGCACAATATTTTTAATATATGTCACTGTTTTATATTTATTAGATTTCCTAGTGACACTAAAATTCGAAAATTGTGGCTCACAGCTTGTGGCATTCGAGAAGAGGATTTCAAACATAACTTAAAACTTTGTTCACTTCACTTTGAAGAAAATTGTTTTAAATATAATGCTGTAAGAAGATCCTTGAAACCTGGTTCAATACCAACTAAGCTTTCAAGTAGAGCAAAAAGTTTTTTTGTATCTGGGTATTTATCATAAGTTTTTATTTTTGATTAAAAATTACATAATAAGTAAAACACATTTTTCATTCAGATCATTTTGTAACTTGTCAAGTGCCAATTCAATGGAAATACAACCTGATGATCAAGTTGCCTCAACTTCAAGTATAACAAAAAGTCTTTTTGAATCTGGGTATTTATCATTAGTTTTTATTTAAAATTAATAATTACATAATAAGTAAAACACATTTTTCATTCAGATCATTTTTTAACTTGTCAAGTGCCAATTCAATGGAAATACAACCTGATGATCAAGTTGCTTCAACTTCAAGTATAAGAAAAAGTCTTTTTGAATCTGGGTATATATCATTAGTTTTTATTTAAAATTAAAAATTACATAATAAGTAAAACACATTTTTTATTCAGATCATTTTGTAACTTGTCAAGTGCCAATTCAATGGAAATACAACTTGATGATCAAGACGCTTCAACTTCAACTAATATCGAAGTTTCCAGTACTGAAGTGTGGAATGCTCAAGTATCCAGTTGTGAAGCGTTCAATACAGAAATGACTGAAGATTCTTATACAATTACTCCCAAAAGAAAACGAAGGACGTATTATATTGGTGATATAAAATCTCCTGACTTATGTACTCCCCGCAGAGCTAAAGTTCATTTTAACAATGCTAAGTTAAAAATTCTTAAAAGTCGCAAAAGAATTAAAGTTTTGAACCAAAAAGTTAATCGACTAAAAAAGAAACTCTCATCAATGGCTGATTTATTTGCACATTTGAAAAGTAAAAATCTGATAACAGAAGAAGCACACGATACAATTTTGGTAAACACTAAACATATTTTTGGTCGGTGTATTGTTATGTGTTTAGTTTATTTTTATTATTATTTAATTCATCACAATTTACAATATACAATTGTGTATAATGTTCACAAAAAAAAATTTAAGAATTTTAAACTAATAATTCTAAGAATAACAATTATATACAATATATATATTTAATATTCCATTTGTATTTTGTTATGGTAAATGTTAATTAGATGTATGTCGTTGTAGTTTTCTTAACTGTATTAGAATAACAATTATTATTTATTTATTTCCATTAGAATGTAATGTTATGGTAAATGTTAATTAGATGTGTTTTTAACTTTTCCTCCTAATAAATGTATTATTTATATGTGAAAACTCTAAAAAACTTAGTTTAATTTATACTTAACCCACCTCTTCATAATCCTGGCTATCCTACTGTAAACATATTTATTTTTATAGGTAATGGTTATTGTATGAAATATTATGTAAAATAAGTGTCAATAAGTGATATATTATTATTTATTACTGTTTTTAAATGTGTAATATTTTTAACTAAATGTTTCATACATATAATATATTATATTCGATTTTGGGTTTTAGAATACAACAAATGAATCAATAAAGGAAACACTGGGTAGAAGTTTAAAATCTAAAAACGCCAAATACTCGCCAGCAATGCGTAGTTTTGCATTGACATTACAATTTTATTCATCAAAGGCTTACACATATGTTCGTAAAATGTTTAACAATTTATTACCACACCCTGCAACACTAAGAAAATGGTATACAGTCGTCAATGGCAACCCTGGTTTTACTAGCGAAGCTTTCAAAGCAATTGAATTACGTGTAAAGGATAGTAAACAACCAGTAGTATGCAACATTTGTATTGATGAGATGGCAATACGAAGACAATTGTCATATTTTAATGGTAAATTGTATGGTTGTGTTGACTTAGGAACTGGCAATATAGAAAATGACCAGGATAATGTACAAGAAGCTACTAATGCTCTAGTCTTTATGGCAGTATGTTTAAATGGTCATTGGAAGGTCCCAATAGGGTATTTTTTGATTCATAGTTTTTCTGGTAGCGAGAGAGCCAATTTATTAAAACATTGTTTAGAGTTATTCGCTAATACTGGAGCAAAATGTCATTCCATAACATTCGATGGTGCTCCATGCAACTTATCCATGTGTACATCATTGGGAGCAAATTTTAACTATTATTCACCAGATTTTAAACCATGGATAACTGTAAACAATGAAATAATTTATATTTTTTGGGATGCAGCTCACATGCTTAAGTTGGTAAGGAATACCTTAGGCGACAAAAAGATTCTTATCAATGACAAAAATGAAGAGATACAATGGAGCCATATAGTACAATTACTGGAAGTTCAAGAATCCAAAGGTCTGCACGCTGCAAATAAATTAAAAAAAAATCATATTAGATATTACGAGAACAAGATGAATGTCCGTTTAGCTGCGCAAACTTTGAGCTCAAGTGTCAGTTCAAGTTTAAAGTTTTGCGAACAACTAAACGTTTTAAAGGGAACAAAGGCTACATCTGAGTTTTGTGAAATTTTTAATGATGCCTTTGATATTACAAATTGTCGAAACAAATTAGCAAAAGGGAATTACTACATTGCAATCAACGATAATACTTTACCCAGAATAGAATCGTTTTTGGAAAAATTCAAATTGTATGTTGAACAACTGAGGTATGAGAGAAAAATCCATGAACTTGAAGGTGAAAGTGTGTTAAAAAGTCAAAGAAAAACCGGATTTTTAGGCTTTATTATATGTATTTCTAATCTTATTAATTTGTTTCATTTGGTTAAACGTTATGGTATGACTTACTTACTAAGTTATAAATTAAGTCAGGATCACGTAGAAGTATTTTTTAGCGCTATGAGAAGCCGTGGAGGATATAATAACAATCCCAATGCGATTCAATTTCGCACAGCATACAAACGTCTACTTGTACGGCATGAAATAAAAGGATCGGAGTTTGGCAATTGTTCTCCACTTGAATGTGCCAGCATCTTATTTGTTGGCACTAGTTCTCGAAAAGACGCAGATGCAATTTGTGACATACATTGTGACGAAAATGAAGAGGTCTGTTTATTTAATGAATTTGACCATGATTATTATGAAAGATTACCGATTCTAGAAGAATATGTAGTTGATATAGTAAAATATACTTCTGGCTTTATTGTGAAAAAAATCAAGAGTAAAAAAAATCTTTGTGACATATGTGATTCACATTTAACATCAAATGAAGATGTAGATACATCAGTATTATTAGAAATTAAAACAAAAGGAAAGCTAATGAAAGCATCAGCTGATGTTCACAAAATATGTCTAACAGCAGAATATATATTTAGACTTCACACAAACATTTTGCTGAAAGACAAAAACGTAAAACAAAAACTTTGTATTAAAACAATGAACGAAATAGGTATGGATTCATCCATTTTCAACACTCAAATAATGCTTAACCATATACTGACCCAGAATATATTTGACAATCATCGGACTCAACTAATTAAGCTTATTATAGAGCATTACATTACTTTAAGGATGCATCACTATGTTAAACAGCACAGCCAGGCAACAACTGGGAAAAATATTAGAAGAAAATATACTAAATTAATTTTATTTAAAAACCAATAGCCATTAGCCACTATGGTCTGTGACCACTATTCCATGTTTAAATTTATTATGGTGAATAAGATGAATATAGAAATGTTTTTAATTACTTTATTGTATAGAATTTATTGTACTTATTAATATTTATGCATACCTATTGTATTTTAATTTTTAATATTTAATTTCAACCGTGGACAAATTCACGTAAACAGTAAAATATATGTAATGTCGTAATCACTAATCACGTATCATATTTTTATTATAACGATTACGCATGCGCAGTAGGTGGCGCATGCGCAATAGATTTCGGTCACCTTAATAATGTTGTCTTCAACTCGTTGTACACGTTTATATTGCAGTGGCTCTATCCATAGTATATGATCTAAGCTTGTCGGTATAGTTTACGGTTTGTGTTCGCCAATCAGTGCTCAGTATTAATTACTGCATTCTGTGTTTGCTGTTCACTATTTAGTATTTAGTATTTGTATTCAGTTGAATTCACCGCTAAGTACAACAGCCGTACAAGATTAATTGCAAAGTCTTGAAACTCTCACCGAGTTTTCATCTACGGAATTATTTTTCCGTATTTTTACTTTCTGATCGTGCACTGCGGTCTTAAACTAACATGAGCCGCCGTCGAGTTCATGACAGTTACGAAGATGTGTATGGTAAGTTTTTTAATTTTTCTTACACACATTTAAGCGACGCTTAAAGAGAACTTGTGGTCGTGATTTACTACACGTCTACAAAATTGGGTAATAATGATAAAAAAAAAATAAAACATTAGGTTACTTAACTTATCAATTGAATAATTATTCAGGTCTAGTGTCACCGACTTGTCACCCGCTTCTTTTCACAATGCCCACACCTGATTTATTCCATAACAATAACTAACAATGGGGTATATTTCTACTTTACGGGACACCCTTATTTTGTGTTTTTTTTTTTTTTTTGAAACTTATGTAGTTAAGTACACAGAAAATGATGGTGAAGTCAGAATTTGGGGCTTGGACTTAGTTTTGAAGTTATAACACTTCAGGCACTTCAGGCCGTCGTGGCCCAGTGGTGGTATGATGACTATGCCATTAAAGGTGAACCGAGCTCGAACTCGGGTCTAAGTACATAGTATTTTGCACTATTTACGTTGTATCAATGGTACAATTGATGACCTGGTAGACAACTTACTTTATGTTGTGTAATTGTGCTTTTACACAGCAAATAGGGAGATATTTTCGATTTTAATGTCCGAGCGAGCGTAGCGAGCAAGTGGCCATGCTGGCAATAAACGTATACTTTAAAAACAATATTTTTGAAAACCTAAGTTCACCCGTGGTAAATAACATATTTTAGAAAAACAAATTTTACAACATTTTCTTGAAACCTATATTACAATTGTTAAAATCTTTGTTTTTCAAAAAAAAAAATACAACGTGCATACGATGAGTTTCGAACGCCGACACACAGGTCCATGGGCCAATGAGTGATACTACCTCTGCGCAACTGTTCTACATATAAATATTAAGCATTATGAGTATTTAAGGGTTATTACATAAAGTTAAAACTTCAATTAGCTATAACTTCGAAATTAAGTCCGAGCCCCAAATTCTGATTTCACCAACATTTTTTTTTACCCAAAAATTTCTAAGTCCCCCCAAAAAAAAACACAAGAAAAAGGGTGTCCCGTAAAGTAGAAAAGTTCCTAACTCAAATTCAATTAAAACGATCGATTATGCGTTTGCGTGTGAATAAATGTTAACCTAACCATTGTGGATTGTTATGGTATCAATATCAACGTTTCAACAAATTATAGATATTCAGCCGTGTCCCATAGATCTAATGTTCAAAATATAATTTTCATAGGTAGGTAACTATACAAATTATACTTGTATAATCTTAAAGTTGTTTTAAAGTAGGTACCTACAAATTTTTAATATCATAGTACATACCTAACAATTTTTAAGTAATCATTATACAATTGTAAATTGCTGATTCAACTTATCCTGAAAGACGTTTATTTTATCATCATTATGACTAATTTTAAGTATGTGTAGTCATACATTATAGTCCATAGACCACAGTACTGTAACTCTATAGACAATAGTCCATACTTTGTGTATAATAATATTATTTAATGTCTAATCTGTTTAGTTCAAACAATGAAAAAGACAATAAAATAGTTAAGTAGAACCTGAATGATATGATTTAGTATAAACTCTACCTATCTGTAATTTCTACAGAATATATTATCAAATAGTAATCAAGTACATTTTGAAGCTGATGTACATTTGATTTTAAAAATATTTATCTTGGTTTAGGAGGTAAATATTGTATTTAACCAAATCAAAATAAATCAGTTTTTACAACTTTTTTTCGTTGCCATGTGTCACTTTTACTGCTATTAATCAGTTATTTTTGTAGGTTTTCATGAAATAAATTGTTGTAATTTATATTAAAAATAATTCAAATAATGTATATACCCGATATTTTACATTTTATATTCATGTTCATAAAAAAGTATCAACTGTTTATTCAATTAAACTGTATACCTAATATAAGTAATTATATTGCTTACTTTGGTAATCACAATGTACAGTTGTTTATTTGAAAAAGTAAAAATATATATCCAAGTTAATTATTGTAATCTACTATAATTATTGTAGTCTACTATAATTATGTATAATAATTAGTTGGTATTTTCAATTTTAAGTTGTTTTATTATTTAACTTAACAATTATTTATTTTTATTATCATTTTTAGGTGCTGATCGAGGCTATAAAAAACGTCGTCGTGGTGGGTCCGAAAGTAATGATTTAGAAGATAGATTGGAAAGTCTTGTTCTTAAAGTTGGAGAAAACGTAATTATTTTTGTTTATTATTAATAAGATTCTTTTTAATAAACATATATTTTACCTATATATAGGCTATAATATTGAAATAACTACAATTTCATTTTATTGTTTGTTATGATTTCATTAATTTAATTGTTTAAAATATTTAAATATTTTTAAAAAATTTTGCAAATTATTTAGCTTAATCAATTATTTTATAATATATTATTAATAATTTAATTTTTTGATTATTTTTATGAACAGACTACTAGCACAATAGAAAGTAATTTAGAAGGTTTGGCTAGTGTACTCGATGGTGATATACAAAACTTTAAAAAAAAAGTACTCAAATTATTAGTAGAATGTGCAGTTAATATGCCGGAAAAGTGTACAATTTATTCAACATTAGTTGGCTTATTAAATGCTAAAAATTACAATTTTGGTGGCGAAGTAAGTGAACTTAATATAATAATAAAGTACAATATTCGGTACTGGTTTGTTATAGTCCCACCCGAGAGTGTGAAATCCTTATAGGTATTACACATTATAGGTTTTTTTAAATCATATATACTGATACACAAACGGTATAACAATAACCCCTACAGTATTAGTACCTTTGTATTTGTTGTCATTCAATTTACAGATATATTTACAGATTTATTTACAATTTACAGATTGATATTAATTTTAAAAAAATGTTAACACAAGTGCTCAATTTAAATTCTGGAAACTTTAATTAGTATTAATATAATAATATTAATATCATTATACTCTTTTTTTGAAATATATTAGTGGCAAGACTAAAGTTTTCACACACCTGGACTGGGATATAACAAACCAGTTCCCAATATTCTTATTGTAGGTATTACTTTATAATGTTTGTAATAATAATCATACAATTTTTTTTTATAATTTAGTTTGTAGAAAATATTGTACGTTCTTTCAAAGATAGTTTAAAAAATAATTCTTGGAATGAAGCTAGAGTAGTTCTACGTTTCATTGGTGATTTGGTGAATTGTCATGTTGTGTCAGCTAGTTCATTTGTACAATTAATGGGTAGTTTATTAGATGTTACTAAAGAAGATGGAGTTCCTAATGTACGCAAAGACTGGTAAGTAAAAGAATGTTTAGTTGAAAATTATTACTGCAACAGTTGATGTATTTGTTTGTAACAGGTACTGTTATGCTGTTATGTCATGTTTACCTTGGGTTGGTAGAGAACTATATGAGAAAAGAGAATCACCTCTTGAAATGTTGTTGACAACAATTGAGGTATATTTGAATAAACGTCCAAAAAAGCATGTTAATATGCTGCGGATTTGGTCCACAGATGTACCTCATCCCCAGGAAGAGTACTTGGAATGCTTGTGGAATCAGGTTAAAAAACTGAAACACGACAGTTGGACCGAGACCATTATACCAAGACCCTACTTGACGTTTGACAATGTTTTGTGTGAAGCTCTTCAGCATAATTTGCCACCAATCGTGCCACCTCCTCATCATAATGCTTGCGTATATCCAATGCCATGGGTTGTATACCGAATGTTTGATTATACAGATGTCACAGACGTGAGTGAATATTGATTAACATCATTATTTAAATTTAGTTTTTTATATTTATTTTAAACCAATATTATATATATTAAGGGTCACATTATGCCTGGAGCTCATTCCATTGAACGATTTTTAGTTGAGGAACATCTACAACAGATAATTGATATGTCATGCAAAAATAGAAAAGAATGGTAATATTTAACAAAAAATTACACCCACATTTATATTTAATAAATATAATACTTGGATGTTTGAATTTATTTTATTATTTCTAGTGCAACTAATTTAATGAATTTCGTACACAAAAACAAAGTACCTCTAGAGTATTGTATTGTTGAAGTGATATTCAGTTTGATGTTTCACCAGCCCAAACCAAAGTATTTAGAAGTTATGTTTGGATCTGTCTTTATTGAATTATCTAAATTATCGACTAACACAATGCCACTTGTGTTGGCTCAGACAACAGAAATATTATACTCTCGTATAGAATCTATGCATGTCTGTGCTTTTGATAGGTATGTCATATTGTTACTGATTGTTATTTGCAACTTTTTAATGAGCAATTGTGTTATTTAGGTTTGTATCATGGTTTGCATACCATTTAAGTAATTTCAAATTCAGTTGGTCCTGGCAAGAGTGGGCAGATTGCTTAGCCTTGGATCCAGAACATCCAAAACCAAAGTTTGTGCGTGAAGTTCTTCAGAAAGCCATGAGGTACACATACCTTGTACCAATATTGTAACAATTATTAATAATTAAAATTTAATTGGTTATTTTTAGATTATCATTTTATGAGCGTATGCGTGATATTGTTCCTCCAGATTTTGAACCTTTATTACCCGAGAAACCGGAACCAAAGTTTAAATACGCAATTGAAAAGTCGTGTAAGATGTCAGATTCTGGTTGTATTACAATATTGAAAATTTTAATTTTATTTATTTGTTCAGCATTACCTGGTCAATTTTTATCAAACACATTACTTACTAAAATACGTAACAAGACAACTCCTGAAGATATAATTGAAATATTAAAAGAACCATTGATGTCGGAAAATGGAGAAATTTTGGAGCCAGCAGACATTGGCATCTCAAATCCAACAAAAGTTGATGCTTTTGTACAAACATTGTTGTTTATAGCTAGCAAGTCATTTTCACATGCTTTTGCAGCAATCACAAAGTTCATTAGTGTATTTAAGGTAAACATTTTTATATTCATAATATGGTCTATACTCTATATCTAGTGTTGGGTAAGTTACTTTTAAAAAGTAATTAAGTTACTTTACTCGTTATGCTAATAAAATTACTTTACTCTTCAAATAGAACAGTAACTACGTTACCTACTTTCTCATTACAAAAAACGCTAATTTTTTTAACTTCTAAGCAATTTATTTTTATCATTTTATAAGCAATCTAACAAGAAATACACAATAGTAAAATAGTATAATTTGTGAAAGATGACAAAAAAAAAAAAAAATTATACACACTCGATATGGCTGTTGGCTGGTGAACTGACACCGAATATAGAATAACAGCTCTCAATAATTGTGTTATTAATTATTATATATACAAATAAGCCGTTTCTAATAAAGGGATAAATGGATATAATCTATATATTATATAAAAGACAAAAAATGTTCGCATCTGACTATGTCCTATATACATTCCTAAACCGTTCATTTGATTCCGATGAAATTTAATGCAGAGATAGATTAGACCTTAGGAAAGAAGATAGGCTACATTTTGTCTCATAAAAAGGTATATAATAGATACAACCCGTGGATGTTTTCAAACGGATTTTTTTTTTAAACCACCCGAAGGCTGGTTAAATTATAATTATTTACTATTATTATATGGTCTTTAACAATACATTTAAGAGGTGTACATAAATATTGTATATTAAATATTAATAAATTAATGAATACATTACATATTTAGTAAATAAATACGAAAAAACATGTTTGGGTCATTACTCCCAGTGGAGAGGTCCCAGCCTTAGTCTAATAATAAGTCATATGGTCTTCGGGGTTTGAGACAAACAGGGATTTGAGATTATTATCTTTGTTTATAAATGGTTAATATTGGTTTTAATAATAATAATAATTATTATTATTATTATTATTATTATTATTGGGATAAGCCTGTGTATTTTATTACAGAATGTATTGACTTTGAACCACGGTCTGAGTGTACTATTTTTTTTTGCATTTTTTGATACTTTAAAGTTAAACTATACGTATGTACGCACCATGCAGGGTCCGCAACTTACCCCAGGGAGACTGCTCGCATAATCACAAAAACCTAGCAATAGCAATGCATTGTTGGTCCAGCTACTAATTTATAATACTGAAATGTAAATATTTTAATTTATCATTTATCAATCCATAGCTAGCAAAAAAATAATATCATACTAATGTGAATTGTAAATATTATAGTAATAAGTATTATAATTGAATAGCTTTTGTACAACTTCAATTCTTTAGAATATTAAAATTAAATAACAGTAATAAATAAAAATAAATTGTATAGATAATAGATATACTGCATTAATATGACGACTGTGCCCGTATTACAATAGTTAAACTAAGGTTAAACCGCAGAATTCGGCCTGCAAAATCAGTGAGTTAGTAGGACGTTACACCTACATGTGTTGTCTCCGTCTCACAAATGTACAAATCCATAAAAAGGAG
>NC_042494.1:139749713-139770935 GCF_005508785.2 Acyrthosiphon pisum
CATTATTGTCTGTGTTTTTACAAACTTGAAAAACTTTTTCATATAAATGATATCCAAAAAATAAAAACAACGTTGCACAGCCAAAGCTCTCCTTTTTATGAGGTGAAAATCTCGTTTCTTAGTTATGACTGTAGCCTTCTCGGTTTTTCCCGCGCAAAACAGTTTTTTGCCATGTTGTACATTTGTAAGACGGAGATATTGCATGCGGGTACCGAGCGTTACCAAAGTTTAAACTATAATTGTAAAACAGGCCCTAAGTGTTAATAGTGTTTAGGTATATTTTATAGAAACTAATTGTTAATAGAAATATATAAAATATAATAACAACAGCCCACGCTAGATATTCATAGGAAATGTTCTGTGTACCTATTGTCATATTTAGAAAATCGAATTAAATAATAAATTGAATTAACTTAACTTGTAATTTATAGTGCAAGTAGATATGTCAAAATCATTGAAAAGTGAATTGTAGCGAGTTAAAATTTAATATTTATATTATATTATATTGGTTTAACTTAATACCGGCATTAGAAATATTTAAGACACATTTTATATACTCAGTTCAAAATAAGATCATTACCCGACGGCCGAGTTATGCGCATGAGCATGGCTTTGTTTCATGGCACACATCTTTAGGGACGGTGACTGAACGTTGCGGAATGAAAACTGGTCGCAGCCAGATAAAGATCTTATTTTGAACAGAGTATAGTATTATAATTGTTTTTCAATTCACAATAGGTTCTAAACACAACAAAACTGTAACAGGTTATACTATTATATTTTCGTTACTTGGAAATAATTCTAATGAAACTACATAACACGTTACTTTCGTTACGTTACTATCCAACACTGTTAATTAACATTCTTCTGTGCAGATTTGGTTTATGTATTCAAAAAATTAACAACTTTTTTACCCTAATACATAATTCAAATTTTAGGCCTTAGGAGAAACTGATGATGGCCAATTGCAAATATTAAGAAGCACTTTTGATTTATGGAGCGCAGATCAGCAAATGTTAACTGTACTCATAGACAAAATGTTGAAAACGCAGATTATTGAATGCTCATCAGTGGCAAATTGGATATTCTCAAAAGACATGATTCCAGAATTTACCAAGTAATTTATTTATTGACAGATTTTTGAATAATGATCACTAGTAACGTGATTCCCGCATGTGTTGTCTCCGTCTTACAAGTGCGTAATATAGCAAATTGTACACTCAGCAGAACACATGTAGCTCCTTTTATTAAAACATTAGAGAGAATTGACCTCTTATACAAGTTGGAGGTAAGACAATTATCTAGGCAATATCATGTTTTTTATTATATTTTAATTTCAAAGCGAGTTATGAGTATTTTAAAATTGTGAATTGTTTGTACATCTTAAAATACTCATGACTCGCTTTAAAATTAAAATAAAATAAAAAAACATGATATTGCCTAGAAAATAATCTTACCTATACATTTTATAAGAAGTCAAATCATTTGAAATTTTTAACTAACGGAGCTACACATGTTCTGCTGAGCGTAAAAGCTGCTGTGTCACGCACTTGTAAGACAGAGACAACACATGCGGGTATTATGTCCTCTTAATAGAATGCTACACACCAATTTGTAGTCTTTGTCTTATAAGTGCGTAATATAGCAAATTTACACTCAGGAAAACGTATTTAGTTCCGTTAGCTTAAAAATTAGAGTGAATCGACCTATTATGAAACTTGATGGTATATACATTATCTGTGTTTATATGTAGGTTTTTTACGATTGTTAAATTTTTTAGTAAGTTATGCGTGTATAATATAATAATTAAAAATGCTCATAATTCACTTAAAATCTGAACTATTATAAAAAAAACCCACATACAAACACAGATAATGTTCTTACCATCAAGTTACTTAATAGATCGATTCACTCTAGTTTTTAAACTAACTGAGTTAAACGTGATCTGCTGAGTGTAAATTTGCTATGTTATGCACTTGTAAAAACAGAGACAACAAATATCCGTGTAACGTCCTCTTAATGGGTGGATTCTAAACATTGTTGGTTCCAGGGATTTTCTGTATTGTACCATTTATTCTAACCTAATGTGAGAATATACATAATAAATATATAAATAATTTAAAATGTCTTTACAACAATTATTTTGGACAGATAATACAATGAATAATTTTATTTTTCACCTAGACAAAATAATAATAAAAATTTTAAAAAGTGTGCAATTTTGTTTTGGTAATTAGTAATTACTATTGAAAGCATTGATTAGCGTCTAGCGATCACTTCTCATGAGCCTCTAACATTTTTCTTCAGTTACTTTTAATTGATACATTTTTAACATTTATCAATCTTTTAGGCTGTATATTTGGGAGATATTGTCATTGACCATCAATAAGATGTCCAGACATGTAGATCGGTTGACCAGAGAGTTGAATGAAGCTAGAGAAAAGTTGCGTACAACAGCAGCGATATCAAATAGTTCAGACGACAGTGATACAGAAACAGAAAAGGCTGAGGCAAAACCTCGACAATCGACAACTACAACATTTGGTGGTCAAGGTGTTCCAATGGACGTAGATGACAATGTTACCGAAGAGATGGTTGAACGTATGGAGGAGAAATTAGAAATGGCACAAGCTGATCAGAAAAATTTGTTTTTGATTGTTTTTCAAGTATGCGTATAACAAAATGAAAATTATATGATATTAATGGAATTAATTTTGTTATTTCAGAGATTCATAATGATATTATCTGAACATTTAGTAAAATGTGATACAGATGATAGACCATTTGACACATACTGGTACAAATACACTGTTGGACGACTGCAACAGGTGTTTTTAGCTGTGAGTATAACAATTCACTTTTCATATATTTTCCCGGGTTCATATAATAAATTAAATGCTGTTACATCCTTAATAAGATTTTAAAACCAGATTTATATTCTCTAAAAAACCTTAAAATATTCTCAATATACAGTGGATTCTACATGTATACATGTGGGCGACGATTAATATGGTCAAAATGATCTGGTCCCAATTCTAATATATACTTACCAACTAATTTCGATTATATGGCCAACCGCTTAATGTGGGCTAATGAA
Source organism: Acyrthosiphon pisum (assembly GCF_005508785.2). Lineage (NCBI taxonomy): Eukaryota > Metazoa > Arthropoda > Insecta > Hemiptera > Aphididae > Acyrthosiphon > Acyrthosiphon pisum. Next base: position 139,752,811 of record NC_042494.1, read on the forward strand.
TTTGGTCCCAATGTGTCTACATTAAGCGGAATCCAGACAGAAAAATGTCTTAGAAATTAAAAATAAATGCAAAGATATACAATGAACATTGAACATCAATAATAATATATGATTTAGGGGGACGGAGTGGTCGAGAGGACTAAGGCGTCGGTCGCGACGCGCACCGTCACTGGTTCGAAACTTGGCCACGGACGGCACTTCTCTTCAGGCCATCACGGTGTCTGGAGAGAGAGGCCGTCATCCCCCACCCGGACATGGCAGATACCTGCGGGTGCCAAACTAACAAACACACGTGTTTAAACCTACAGTACCTTCCCACACAGTAAAAACCATCCAATGGCCTAAGTTGTCCCTAAAAAAAAAAATATAGTTATAGTATGCAATTTTAGATTCTGACCGGAACGAAAGAATGTATTGGTTTTACAATGATGTGTTTTTTTTTCTGTCTTTCAGCAACATTTTGACTAGTAAGCATGCTTTGATTTTTGAGATCAGCATCTTTTCTAAAAGTATAGTGAACCTAGTTAGTACTTTTGGGAGGTCAAAATTTGAAAATCTAAGTAGTTTTAGAAAGTGTCGAGAAAACCATCAACAAATTACGAAAAACTGATAGAAATGGGATTTTAATTTCTAATGCTTTGTGTATCACCATATTAAACGAATAAAAAGTAAGGACTACACTACCCTAACCCTTAGAATCGTTTTTCGTATACAATGGTTTATCATTGTATTCAAATATAACACATCCATTACAACTACTGTACAGCAGAGCGGTACCCACTTATCCACCTTTTTTTTTTTTATACAATAACCCTGTAACTGATTAGTAAGATATATAAACTCGTGTTTTTAAAATTAAATAGTTTTTTATTTTGTACATTTTAAAAATCACCCTATTGCTATTAAATACCAAATTGCAAAAATCCTAAACAACTAACAAAATATTTGGACATTTGAATGTTTGATGAATAATAAACATATTTTATGTTGATCTTATCAGTAGGTATGCAATCAGGTGCCATCAATTAAAAAATGGCTAGTCTTAAATTTTAAACATGACATCTAAAAGTATATTTAACATTTGTCAAATCAGATGACTAGTATTTGAAATAAAATTCTGTTCTAAATATTTGTTTGCTTAATATAAACCTGAACCCTTAATAACCATAACCTACTTTAATTTTCTTCCTTCAGTCCTCTAATTGTTATACATTTTTGATTGTTATTATTACAATATTAGTATTCCACAAATTGTTTTCATGATTTTGATACTGTATATACTAATTTTGATAAATGAAACATACAAATGTTTTTATTCATTTCGATTAAATTCCTCTTTTATTTTGTTTTCAGCATCACGAACAAGTGCAGAAATACAGCAGTACGCTAGAAGGATTACTTTTCACTCAAGATCTTGACATTCATATCCTTGAAGTGTTCCATCAGTTTTTAGCTCTTCGTTCTTAAGTATTTGTGTTCTTATCTTATCTTAAAACATAACATTGTGTTTTAGGTTACCCAAATATTATGTATTCATTTAATTACTTGATAATCAACATTAGTGTTGAATATTTTTATATAGTATGATAATTTACAATAGTTAGGAAACGAAAATAAAATTTTTTATTACTTTATAAAATTTACAACATTACACTGTGTAATCATTTTTGTATAATAAATTTCTTACAAAAAATGTAAGTAATCTTTATGATTGATATATTTCTAACAATTCGTTGACATCTTCTTTGGAGCCTAAAAATATTGGGCTTCTCTGATGCAAGGCTGTGGGTTGTATGTCCAATATTGGTATCTTACCATTGCTCGCTATTCCACCTGCCTCTTCAATTATGTAAGCCATTGGGTTTCCTTCGTATAATAGACGTAACTAGTGTAATATAAAATTGATTTTTGTGTTGATTAAAATTCACAATGCAATGTAAAATATAGTATTTTTGGTAATAGTTTTTATTTTTTTATAAATTTATACCTTGCCGTTTGGTGATAGTTTTGTAGCCGGGTACATGAATATACCTCCATACTTCAATGTACGGTGTACATCTGCAACCATCGAGCCAACATACCTGGCACCATACGGTTTACCACACTGAAAGAACAATATTTAATTTAATTTATAGTTTACAATGCATAACAATAAGAAGACACAAAATTACCTCTGGGTCTTTTTTCCTCCTCACATACTCTGTCACGGATTTGTCCCACAAATGTGAGTACCCTTCGTTGATACTGTAAATGTTTCCCTTGCTGGGTATTTTAATGTTACTCTCAGTCAACAAAAATTCACCAATCGACTGTTATAATGATATTCATGTTTAAATAGAAACACACCAATGATATAAAAATGTATTATACTATGTAGTGTTATTGTAACAACTTACCGGATCCAACATAAACCCATTAACTCCGCTCCCTTTGCCTAACGATAACACCATCATTGTTGCGCTGCCATAAAGCGCATAACCTGCAGCCACCATGTTCCTGCCTGGTTGAAATGCATTGTTCACGTTTGTCTCATTGCTCTCATCGGTTTTTCTGCAAATTAGATGTATTGTTTTAATTAATTGTTTATATAATGTTAATTTCAATAACAATTTTTCTCTCTACACGTTATCCCATTAGTGGGTTAGGTTAGAGACAGGTGTGGATACAAGGGTGGGGGGCTATGAAGCTCTTTTTTTGTTTCTAGATTTGCACTTGGTTAGGGGAACTTGATTGAACTAATCTAAAGTTGTCAATTGTTAATTGGTTGTTTACTATTTAGGAGACCTAATTATTAACGTAAGATAATCACAATAATTTATTACCATCAAGGATCAGCATTATACATTAATTGTTTTAACGATTATGAATATAACACTAACAAGGTCCAATTGTTTGGACTAGGATTATTTTCTGAAATATTGTTTTTTAAGCCTTTATAATCACCAAATCCTAGGTAAACCCCTTCCCCCCTCACCATCAATGAAAAAAAACATGTTAAGTTAAGTATGACTTATGAATATTATATTTGTACCAGCATAGATTTGAGTATTTTATTTTATAATACCCATGTATAAAATAGTTTTTTTTTTATACTAAGTAGTATGGAGGGCCTAGATCTAAGCCAAATACTTGTACAACCTCCTGTAAGAAGGACAAATTTACTTTTGTTTTTTTTCTCTAATGAATCAAAAATTTGATGGTACGAAAGAGGGATTAATGATGCTATTTGGACAAGGAGTACCTATATGTTATTTTCCTAGTATAGTATTTAATTGTAAAACAGTGTATTATTCCATAAGTAGGTACTTGAATATTCCAAATATTGAACCAATGGACACGAGACAATCAATGTTGGACGACCCGTCCAGAGGGTCAAAACACACAACGTATTTACCACGTTTTTCAGTCTCAATCTAAAAAAAATTTTAAATAATAAATACATTTTAATATATTATGATCATCGGATTATTACTGCGTTGAGTAGTAAAATGTTTCGTAGCTACCAGAATATTTCACCGGTTACTTACGGTACCTATTTACTATTAATTACTCTTATATAATTCTTATTTCTTGTGTTAGAAAGTTTTCTGAAATTATTAAGCCATTTTAAATTGGCCATTAGTTTTATAACCTGAGTTCAATCTCTGATGATTTAAGATAGGTACTGCAAGGTTCAATACAGTGTAATAATAATGAAAAAAAAATACCATATTTTAACATCATCTCTACCTACTACATCCAACAGCAGTAATTATTAATTAAAAACTAACAACGAGTTGTAAATTGTTGAAAAAACAGGCCAAACTTTGCAACGAAATTACTCCAAGATTCACGAGGTCTTGAGTATTTCCTGGTCAAATCGAGTAAATATGCCGAAGATAGGACCTACGGCCTGGCATACCATAAACCCACAGAATAGATAAATTTAATCTATTCTGTGACAATACTAAAAAATGGTAATAATATTTATAAAAGCAATAACGTGATAAGACGTACCTCTATGACAGTCTCGTTTTCTTCGCTGACCAGCATGTGGACCGTATAAGACGACGCCAACATGTTGATGAACAATTCGTTGCTGAGCACGTCCAACTTCTTGACGTCTTCGCCTTGCACGTTCGTAGACCCATCCATGCCATACCTATATATACAGGACATGATTGCAGCGTTATATATATATATATTATATATAAGTATCCATGTTCAATACACTATATTTTTATCGGTGAGGCACGTTGATGCAAATTTGGGAAAATTTTGGTTCAGAAAATTGACTCAAATCAGTAATTGGTATTATACTTTTATGAATTATAATAATATAATATTAATATGTTGAGTCGACGTAAATTCAAAACGTCGCGGTCGCAGGGTTAAAAAGTTTTTTTTTTTTTTAATTAACTTTTCGAAAATAGGTTCCTACCTATAATAACACCCATCTATCTATTTGAGTTAACTGGGCATTGGGCGAGTCGAAAAAAAATGTACTGGTCAAATATTGCTTACAGGTGCGTGAGTCCGGCCCTGCGCACGGCCGAGCTGACCGCCTTGACGGCCGTCTGAATGCTGGTCAACAGTTGGGACAGATCTCCGGTGGCCGACGGAACTTTTTTCTGTTCGGCCAACACGTACCGCGTGAGCGTCATGCAGTTCGAGTCGAACGCCGGTGGCTCGTACTGCTGCTGTTGCGCCATCGGAACGTTGGTGTTCAAACGCGGTTGCGGTATAATTGGTACCGGGAGACTGTAGCACTGGACGCGGTCAGCTATTATATCTATAAGCACATTCGAAAGCACAATAATAACACAGAGTTCAACGATCTTATTATAGGTACATTAATATCCGGTCTATTATTATATTATAACATGACAACTGAGCAGAAAGGGGACGAGTCCATTTATATAAATTTTCATTTTATCGTGACTGAGCACTTGTCGCACGCACGTAAATTCATCGTTTACTGCAGAAAAGAGACGAATCCGACTGGGCCCGAACATTTAAAAAAAAGCTCTCAGATATAACTTTTTACAATAAAACTCCAATATATTAGTCCACTATACATAACACGTTTTTTGTACCTCCTATAAACTATATAAAGTGGACTTATCCCATTTCTGCAGTCAACGATTCAATTGTATATCATTAATTGATAATTATTATTGTTGTAACAGATTTATTAATTAGTCTATATTATAATAATATTATATTACCGCAAAACGTGAAAAACCTGCACCGTCGGGCCGCCGCCGATCGCAACATTTACGGTTTTTAATTTTTTTTTTTTTATGCGACTGATAGTATGTTTTTTGTCACCTATACAATTATTATAATATATTTACACGGGTTATATAATGGATACCTATATAAATATATAATATTTTAAAGGTGATGCTGCAGTCAAGCACGTCATTAACGTTCAATTAGAACTCGCACGATAAAGCAAAGATTAAAGAAAAATAAACAGGCCGGTCATCTGCAAGAGTCGATTGTAAATTATTTGTTTTTAACAGTTCGGTTAATTATAAACCACATTGCAACAATGTTTTTGATGCAACTATCAATAGCTATTAATGATCATTATATAGGTATTAATCACTATCTAGTGAACCTAATATATTTATTTTAGATTTTAATTTTGAAGCAAGTTGTGAGTATTTTAAAATGCACAAACAATTTACAATTTTAAAATACTCATAACTTGCTATAAAATTACAATATAAAAAACATTATGAGGTTCAATAGATAATATTCTTAATTTTAAATTTTATAGAAGTCAATTCACTCTAATTTTGAAATCAACAGAGCTATGTGTGATCTGCTATAAGGGTACAATTTTCCATGTTATGCGTTTACTACGACAGAGAGAACGCATGTGGGTGTAACCCCCTCTTAAGGCGCCTGCTCGTGTGTTTTTAATGTTGGGCAATATTTAAGGAATATGCAATATCTTTACTGCCACCCATGGCATTTGAGTTAGTGATTATCATATTATAGTGACTAGTGTGAACGTATGGGCGCACATATCAAAGGGTGCAACGCCGACCAAAAATAAAAAGCATGACGTTTTGCTCAAAACAAGCTTCACAGGAAAAACTAGAGCTGTTCGATTAATTTTTTTACCACTCGATTACCTATTAATTTCACATTTTATCGATTATTTCGATTAATCGAAAATTAATAATCAAACCAAAATTCGATTTTATAACGACTAATAATTAATCGATCACCAATTTTTTCAATGACTGATTAACCGATTAATCGATTTTTTTTTTAATGAAGATTAGTGTGTTGGTGTAAAGTAAACACAGACCCACTCAAAATGGAATAGCTTACAAAATTCCCAAAGTGCTAAAAATAGAAGTTCATTCGAACCGTCAAAACAACGATTAATCATCTTTTTTATTCGAAAAATTCGATTAATTGATTAATCGGAAATTCGATTACCTGATTAATCGAATTTAGTTTATTTAGTTTATTATTTTAAACTGTAAAATAATCGAAAAAAAAAAATAATCGTCATAATAATCGATTAATCGAAATAATCGAACAGCCCTAGGAAAAACTCTCACGCATCGAAAAGTGGTCTAATATAGTAATATGATTTCGTTAGAAAGAGAATAATTATTTTCGATTTCATTGCGTAGAACAGACACAAAAATAATAAAAACTTGTGAGTAAAGGTCATATTAAAGAAAAATAATTTTAAAAATCCAAGTTCAATGCACTCTACAAGGACACCTCTTTCCAAAAACAAAATAATATCGAAATCGGATCAATATATAATAAATAAATAAAAATATAGGTATCTAGGGCACGTGTTAGATGATTTAGATGAGTAGTTAGTAAGAAGTGAGTCGGAGAGAAGAGTCGGGAGTGAGGAATGTCCAGAACCGTCGTGCGGTGTGCATGTATTATCCTGTTGCCGTCTGTATATAGAACTTGCATGTATATCCTATATATTATAACTTATAAGATACTATCTGGGTCGGAAAAACGTTTCGACGTTTACACTAGGTAGTTTATCACTTTTCAGTGCTCCGAAAGTTTGATAAGTGATAACTGCAGTGTATAGGCACAATACATTTAATATAATATATTTTGTTAAAATATGTTTAAACCTACGACGCGTACCCAGCTGCAAGGTTATTATACTATCGTAGAACATACGTCATGTTAGGCACTCTAACAGACAACAGTCTTCGAGCAATGCCTACCCCCAAAATCACGTGTGAATGTACATAATGTACACATTATTGCCTATATAATAATTTACAAATATAAGCTCCCGACCACCGGTCTATCAATTTCTGAATTTATTCGAATTTCGACCGTCATTCTTTTGGATCGTGTTTTGTACACAATATAATATTATATTCTTGCGTAGTTACAAAACTCCTCTACAGAATATTCACTGAAATAACTTTCCCATATTAAAAATATTTTTTTTTTTTATCTAATACAAGCCAAATTACAACAGTTTTAGGTACAGAGTATTACTGCATGCGGTAGTTACCAGTGACCATATCGTTTGATAAACTATCGATTCAATCGTGACGCTTATACGCGGAAGCAAGTTTATTTATTTTATATTTTACATTACCAAGTCCTAAGATTAAATTCTAAACATAATTTTTTTTGGTAAATATCTAATGTTAATTATTGTTTTCTATTCCAATGTACACATAAGTTCTTGAACACTACAACCGTACTATTTATGTACGTGGCTTATCGCATTGGAGTAATAACTAATAATATACATAAACTGTACACGTATATAATATAATCCACGATTTAACGACTTTGTGTCTATTATAATATATAATAATATAAAGATGTCAGTGCAGTGTGTTTGTAATAATAATTTAGTAGACGTTTTTGTTGATAACAATTTTGTAAACAACTATAGTCTATATCCACAATAACATATCACAGAATAAATTAATGATAATATGGTCCAAAATTCATAGTACAATATAACGCTGTAATTACTTGAGAGCAGTGGCGTCATTTCATTTTTTATTAGACTAGGGCAATTTTTCATTTAGATTCTCGTAGCATAGTGCCATAGAGGTTAACGGGGGGGGGGGGGTATTATATGTATGGTATTAAAATAATAATCCTGTACAATGAACACGTAGATTATACGCATTTTATATCATAAATTAGTGTGTACATCACTGCCACTATGTAGTACATACGAGCTCGATTTTCTGATAATAATTCTATCGGAATGTGTTTATTAAACTCTGATAGTTCGATTAGATTTTCATTTAAATCGGAATCGTTTAACTATATCATAAATATGTATTTATTATAATATATAGGTCATCAGTGGCATTTATCGAACGCCGCCCGCACAACAGTTTAATGAAACAATATAATTTCGTAATAATATATTATTATAAGAGTATTCATAAGCATTATTTAGTATGCATATAATAATATGTATAGATAATATTATTGATGCCCACTTTGGGCCGAAAAACATAAAAACACGAATAATCACAATTAGCCATTAGGTATAATATATAATCGTCTCAATTTAGTTTACATATACGTATAGTGCCTATATAGTATAATGTATTAATTTGTTACATCACCATTGTAGGCACGGCAACCTAGAGCAGAGTGCATAAACTTACAGCGCATACTCTTTTGAAATTTATAGAATTTAAAATTAGCTGGTTTACGAATTTTGAGTGTGACAGTGACTTGTAGATATTGTACCTAGTTAATTGTACGTTCCTATGGGTTTTAGATTTTTCGAGGTATAGATTATGACTTATATGCTGTAATGATATTATATTTTTATTTACATATTTTTCGTTTTTAGACAGTGAAAAAGCTCTTAAAATGGTTCATATAACGTTTAGATGGATCATTGAATACCTATCTCGTTTGGTACTTAATAAATAATTTTTCAGTTTAGTATGAAAAAAACATTACTCGTGTTTTATTGTTTTAAGCAGAAAAGTAGACTATGGTACTGTACAGTCTGTACTAGGTAGGTCGTAGGTATAAGGTGTATGGGGACAACTAAAGTTAATTTCCTACATATAAGTTCGTGGCAGTTTTCCAAATGTTTTTTATTTGTCCAAACTCATTATACACTAACTTAATGGTATATCGAACAATTTCAAAATATGAACTTCATTTTTCTAATATAGATACTCAAATTTGCATTTATATCCAGTAATAAGAAAAAACACTTTTAAATATAGCTTCATGGTATTAGGAAACATTGTTCTGCGACCTATCAATAAATATGTGTATGGTTATTACCTATTATAATATGATTGCAATTTATATGAATGTTGTGTGATATTGTCTGCTCAAACAATGAGTGCTACGTACTGTCCGTTTATTTCTTTCAATACAATGTGTGTTTATATTAATAATATGAAAATATCTACATTCAATTAAAAGTTTTTCTCAAACTTTTTTCTCTCACCACACATTTATAAAAATAAAAATTCACACCTCTCACACACACACAAAAAAAAGAATCAAACAAACAGTAAGTATACTGTATACATAAAGAAATACAGTAGGTAACGGTAATTAATTAATTAACTATTAACCTTTTAAATTAGTTTATAATATATTATATACCCAAGCGTTTATTTAACGTCGATATACGCACAAAAATAAAGTTGAAACAGTTTACAGTCTTTAATTATTCAATACTCGACCCCCTCCCCCTTACCATAAATTATATCTGGACAGTGTATAGCTACATTAGCTACATATAGCTATTAGGTACTACAAATCTTTGGATCTTCGTCTTCCTCGAGCCCCCCTGCATATGCGTGACATCGACACTGGATTAAACAATAATGGAGTATGATATTCGTGTATGATACCGTTGTTAATTAAAATCAGTTCAGTAGCATATTACAATAGCAATAATAAATCGATATTATACCTGTTTTGAATATTATATATTATTATGTTATTATTACCCAACGCCACTTGACTGTGATGAAGGTCACTGTGGCGCGGGAGTGCGTTCACGGCCAAAGCATTGGAATTTGTAGGTAATAGTTGATAAACTTAATAAATTATTTATTCGATGCAATAGTTGTAGGTAAATCGTGTATACTCGTCGTATATTTTATCATATTATATTTAATAACATTATATTATATTCAATATGGTATTATATTATATATAGGTTTCGTTAAATATTCTACTTCTACAACTTACAGTCTGTACAAGTTGTATACGCGGTATACTTGTAGTTAAATATTATTGTATTATAATATATTAATATAAACCTCATATATTAGGTTCTATGACTAGTATGGTTTTCCACTGTGAATATAGTGATTGCGGAAATTTGCAAATAGCTTATTATAATAATTATCATCCATAAAACGTTTAAACGTAAACATCGGAATAGATTATAATATTAAATCTATTTTATAGTAATATTCATTATTTTTTCTTATATAGTACAATTATAGTTGACAGTTGTACATAATATAATATTGAAATGAGTGTACATTAGTGGAAAAATTAAAAAAAAACCTCATCAGTTGTTGGCTTAAATTGTTCCCTAGCTCGTTTCTTCGTTATTGTGTTATAAAATTATAGGAATAAAATCAACTATAGGCATAGGCGCAAATAGCGTTTGGGATTTAGGGAGGGGGCTAAAGCCTTACTTTGATAATATTGAATAAGCTCGAGACAAAATGTAGGAAATGTTTGGGGGGCTATGGATATTTAGGGGGGATTAGCCCCTAAAGCTCCCAATATTTGCGCTTATGAGTATATAAGTGCATAAATATTATAATATTATGTTACCTATATATTATACACACGACACACTAGCTAATGTAGTATTGTGGTATCTGCAACTTGCATAAGCCGTGTGTTTTCTTTTGTTTATATTTTATTGTTTATATTCCAGTTTTGAGATTAAAAAAACGAAAACTCATAAATTTAAGAAACCATCGCGATCACGTAGAACTACACGTGCAATCAATAATCATTGTCGTTCGCTTTAAAACTATTGACAACGGTTGCACATTTGTTTTCCACTGCCTATATTATAATTTATTTTTATAGCTTTGCCAATCGATCGAACTGTTTTAGGCTTATTAATGTTACTTTGATTTATTTAGATCAAATTCATGAGATGTATAATATGCGACGGTATATTAGAGCTATACAGTGCAAAAGGCTCGTCCTGACTATGCGAAAACGAAAAAGGAAATCGTCAGCTCTCTACCCACGCATACTCCTCTCAATGCGCAGTGACCAGAATTTTTTATCTGATGAATTGCCCACATTCTTTTTTTCAACTCAACATGCACACCATCACCTGAGCCATTCCAGCGTCACGGCGTCACGCATAAGCGGTAAGTCGATGGTTTGATAAGAGGGGGAGGGAGGAAATAAACCGAAAAAAATCGCTCTTGTTTTTACCTTAGGATCGACGACGAAAACCGTATTGTTATTGCCGTTGAAATTTGTTGCAAAGAATCTGTTAACTGAACGGCGTGCCGGTTGACATTGAGCAAACGACTGATTAGTGAGGACTGTGTCAGTATGTATAGTGGACTGAGTGGAGACTATTTTTGTAGACGCTTAGAAGGTCATCGCTTCATACAAACACACACAAATGGGAATGCGTGCGCGCGCATGCACAAGTTGTTTACAAAGATTACCCACATAGTAGAATTAATTAATATTATTATTATTATTATTATTATTATTATTATTATTATTTATTATGTGCAGTGCAAGCGACTTCGTGTGTATAAACGGAAACGGATAATATCGAATATTGATCGTCAATAATAATATGATATAAATGTCTAATAATAATTTTATAATATTATTATTATTTTACAGTCCTGTAAAGAATACTTTTAAAAAGTACTTGAGTAAATACTCAAATACTTTAATTGTAAAGTATTTCAAATACTACTCAAATACTTTGAAAAAGTATTTGGAATACTTTTCAAATACTTTTGGTTTTTAACGTGGGTTTCTAATTATCATAATATAAACACATGGGTAGTAGGTAATCTAATAGTTATCTAATAGTTTTAAAGGGAATATTGTTATTAAATATTCAACAATTTTTTTTAGAAATCTGGTTTTCACAAAATGTTGGGCTTCGGCTAACACAGAAATACAGAATATTAAATAAAACTATTATTCTATTATTGTAGTTGACAATAATATTTTTCCAACCAATTATTTCGAATAAAAATAAAATGTTCGAAATAAAAACCAAAGTATTCTATACCAAAAAGTATTTAATACAAAAAAAAGTATTTAAAAAGTTATTCAATACTTAAAAAAGTATTTGAATACTTTTACTCAAATACTTTAACTTAAAAACTTTACAGGACTCACTGAGGACTGTCTAATATTATAAAACATGATAAAACAAATAGGTATAGTGATATTTATATTCAATATAATACCATCTATTGAATATTGATGCACCTATCTATGTTGATAATTACAAAATAAAATAATATTATATTATGTAGGACGTAGGTATACTTGTAATCCAAGAAAATAGTGATTATTTATTATCTAGTATTTGGATAAATTAATTGATACTTTATTATTCTTAGGTAACAGCATTATCTGTGCAGTTCTATTGTTGTTTTTTTACGATATTTTATTTTTTAAGTGAATTATGAGCATTTTCAAATATTAATGTTGTATATGCTCGTAACTCAATTAAAAATTAAAATATCGTAAAAAACCAACAAGAGAACACAGATAATGTTGTTACATAAAATTTTGATATTAAGTCAATTCACTCTAATCTAAAAACTGACAGCACCCTATGGAAACTAGCGTACAAAAATTTGAAATGTGGTAAGTGTGTAAGATGGAGACAATACATGCGGATGCGACGTCCTCTTTAAGAGGCTGTCAGTGCACTATTTGTTTTTTCTCTCTGGCTCACACGCAACATAGACAAAATGCATTTACGCAAAATCATTTTTTCTATGTGTTTAAGTTATCTTTCATGACCCATGACAAAAAAGATAGAGAATAATACTTTTGAGGGAATGACATATCGATTTGTATAAATATTGTCTCAAAACAATTTAGACATAATTTAAATTTACAACACTTTTTTATATATTTTAAAAGTCGAATACAAAGTTAAAAAATAATAAAATATAAAATCGATATGTCATTCCCTCAAAAATATTATTCTCTATCTTTTTTGTAATAGGTAACTTTACTCTAAGATTACTTAAACGCATAGAAAAAATGATTTTGCGTAAATGCGTTTTGTCTATGTTGCGCGTGGGCCAGAGAGAGAAAACGAATAGTGCGCTGACATCCTCTTAATTATTATTATTTAAAATATTGTAATTTTTTTTAATATAGTATAGTTAAATACTTAACTTGATATTTTGTTTTGAAACTAAAATATTGGAAAACGTCAAGAGACGCCTTTAATTAATATTATTTTTAATATAGTAATGAAAATATTTTCTAATAGTAATAATCAATTCCGAGAACCTCACATTTATGATTTATATATGTACCTATATAATATTACATAATTATTAATTTATTGCATTATTTGCATGAGTGATAATATGAACTCAGTGATGGGTGATGCCGTGATGGCACCTTATATTCTTGTTTTTTTATAAAATTCTAGTCTTTTACCTACTGACTTTTAAAATCAAAACATCTTGATAACGATTTAAATATTACTTAAGAAAAATCAACACAACATTTTAAAGCTAATAGAAAATATTAAATGCACATTAGGTATTTAGGTAAGTACCTACTTATATTATAATATCCAATTGAATGATTTAATTTAATTTAAATAAAGGTAATATTTCTACAAATGTATGCAAAATAAATGTTAATTTGTAGTAAAATGTAATGATCAAATTTATTAATGTGTATAATACCTACATAATGTTCACTTCGTTGCTTATTAAAATTGCCAACTCTATATCGACGCCCCAGTTCAAAACTGCAACAACTCGAGTTATAACAAATCCAAGTTATGTACACCATCTTATAGACGATCTTGTAACGATTTCACTTCAAGAACGCAATAAAATATAGTTAAATTATTGACCACGAGAGAGCATTTTCAAAATTATAATTTACATTACGTTACATAGAGAAACAATATAGAAAACACATTATACCCAACAAACCAATTATTTGAGTTGTTGCAGTTTTGATCTAGGGCGTCGATATGAATAATATGTTTTACATATCACCATGGCAACCATTTATATATACAAAACATTCCGTCGGAAATTTCAAAATAATATATAATTGGTTGACATGGTAATATGGAGACACACACGGACGTAAATCTCAAAATAATATATAAATGGTTACCATGGTAATATGGACACACACAACAATACACATACATTCATTTATTAGGATTCTGTACGTTTCCCTACGGAAGCCTATTACTTTCGCTCGGCTGTCCGTCCGTCCGCCTGTCACCAGGCTGTATCTCATGAGCCATGAATGTTAGAAAGTTGAAATTTTCACAGATTATTTATTTCCGTGGATTCTATAACAACAAATACTAAAAAAAGGGAGAGGAGTAGGTGCTAAAACGCGAATTTTGAGATTTCAGATCGAAATTTTTGTTTATAAATGGTTGCCATGAGTGACGTCGTGTAAAATGATTCGTTCTATAAATTTTAATACAGAATTATAGTGAATCGTTTTAAGTCGTTGCCACGGGCACAAACAAACCATTTATCTAATAAATTTTGTTTATTATTTACCCACATACATTTAAATACAAAATACATTACATAAAGTTTCTATTCAAGAGATGAAAATATTGAATATTGAATTATGGTACGGAACCCTTCGTGTTTGTGTGTATGACATAAGTTATTATTTGTATAAGCCATAATTAATATATGGTAGACGCACAGTGTAATACATTATAAGCAATATAGAAATACAGAATGTTTTTATTAAATAAACCATCATCTTATCAAGATTTTTCCATAATGTCATTTAATTGTACATACTACAATAAATATTTAGCTTAAATAATAATATTATTATGTTATGCTTTCCAGTTTCCACTGATTAAGTATATTTAGTCTCCAAATATCTTTAACTTTTAAGTATATGGTATATCGGCATAAAGTAATGTTTGCCCCCCATAAAAACTGCCCAAGTTACGCCCATGGATTAATCGATTTTTTTTAATGAAGATTAGTGTGTTGGTGTAAAGTAAACACGGACCCACACAAAATGGAATAGAATACAAAATTCCCTAAGTGGTAAAAATAAAAATTAATTCGAACCGTTAAAACAACGATTAATCATCTTGTTTATTCGAAAAATTCGATTATTTGATTAATCGGAAATTCGATTAATTGATTAATCTAATTTCGATTATTTGGCGATTAATCGAATTTTATAAAAACTGTAAAATAATCGACGAAAAAAAATAATAATCGATTAATCGAAATCGAACAGCCCTAGTTTTCATCGATTGTGCTGCACGCATAAAATTGAATTATCGCACATTGCCTACCAGGGTTGCTGAGTTGCATTTATTGCAGCAAGTTACGCACATAATGAGTTGAACAATCTCATTTTTTTTTTTAGTTGTCATTTTTTACAAGCAAAGAGTGCGCAAGATCAGCTATAATTTATAAATATAAAATAAAAATCCAATTTTTTATTGCCAATAATTCATATCAATAACTATACTATTTACCTATATCTATACTAGGTAAAGGTAGTTGCTTTCGAGAAAGCGTACTGTCACCGTACGAACTCCACATTTTTTTCCGTATATGGTATGAATGACTGTATGAGAATAGGTCGTAACAGTATATTGTGTGGCAAGGGCGGGGAAGTGAGCTATTTCAGTCACAGGCGACGTGTTTCGCCCAAAAAAAAAGTTAATTGATTTTAACCATGGTTTGAATGCAATAAGGCCACATTTCATTGTGCATTCCCCCTATCGATATCTTTTTCAAGAAAAATTATTTTTTAATATGTTCACTGTTTTAAAAATGTATAAAAAATAAATAAATACATTTTACAATTTGCTTTAATTATTTCGTTATTCGTCGTTGTTAATGAGAATATTTACGATCCCTGCATAAAACTATTACCATTATATCACATGACACATGTTTTGTAAGTTTTTCTTATGGGTGAGAAAAATTGCCACCATAAAAAAACCGGCGGGGAAAGGACATTAAAAAAAAATGTGTACCCAGGGTAGCAAAATTCTAAATACGCCACTGATTCAAATACAATTCACTTAAATCAAAACGTACAGGAAAAACGTCGGGAAAATACATATAAGCTGATAATAGTGAATGCCGGAAAAAAGTCCCTGGAAAAAAAGTCCCCGGAAAAAATGTACCCGAAAAAAACAAATTTGCTAACACTCAATTCACTATAATTATGTTTTACATGTAACAATAATTTAGACATTTTCATTAAAACTTGTTCTAACTTGTACTGAGTTCATTACTTCATTGAAAATTTGACTAGGCGTAGAACCAGAAACTTTAGCAATTTCTTTTATTTTAATTTTAGATTTTCCGACTTCGATAGCACTTTGATCAGATGCTTGGTTATGATCGTGATGAGCACTTTGATCGTGAAGAATTTTTTTGTTCAATGATGATTTTAATATAGCTGTACCTACACTTAAATGAACTGCTTTTCACGCATTTCCACCGAATAAAATGCTTACATTCTTTATGCTTTGTATACATATAACCTTTTAAAGCAACTTTTTCGTTATTTTTATTCGATTTTAATATTTCCATTATTGATCACGTAGCACAAAACGAATTACGTGTAACAACTAACAACGAATTACATGTACCTATTATAACGATCGAATACAGACTAATAACGTAAAAACAGTACACATATCAATATCTTTAATTTTATCGATCGACAAACGTGTTATTTTTATAATAGTAAGATACCATTTGTACAGATAAGTAATGGTTTTTTCGCCCGTATAGGTATGTAACTATTAGATAAAGTAAAAATAATACTTATTTCGTAATTTAACGTAATTGAATACCATCCTAACTTTATTTCTTAAAGACTATTAGGCCTTAATGAAATTAGTACTTTTTTTCCAGGGACTTTTTTTCCGTTTACCATAATAGTATCCCGGCTCCACGTAGTGGAATCATTCTTGACGTCTAACCATCAATAAGACAGGCATCGACAGTGCTCCAGGTATTCATTTGTTTTGGCCGATATGCACTATAATCAGTTATCACACTTTATAGATAAACATAATTATTACATACCATGAATGTTTCTCAGATGTCTGTTAAGGTTAGTTTTATAAGTAAACACCAAATTACAAATGTTACATTGTAAACGCAAACCCGCGTGTTTTTTTAGGTGGCTAATCAAATTTCTTTTATAGTTAAATAGCGAAGGACACTGCTTGCATTTAAACATTTAGAATAGCGGTAGAAAATATAATAATATGTTTAAAAATTAAACACAGAGTGATAACAATTGTAAATAAATAATAATGTAGAGTGAATTTTAAACTGTGAAATAATTGCATTGAAACTTTAAAAACACGGAAACAGCGAAGGCGAAATGTGTGCACAGGACGAGCGTCTAGAGCACGATTAAAGATATAATGGTTCAATGTTATGGACTGCCTACTAGCACCATCTAGGTGATTAACTTAGGAACTATTTGTCATCACGAAATATTCAAAAGGAATAAAAAGATTGTAATTAGTAATAATTAGTAATTATTAAATAGGTAATATGGCTAATACCACAGAAAAAAATGTAAAACATATTAGAACAAAAGACAATAAATACAGTAAATAATATTAATGATTAATTATAAATATTTAATAGTTAAAAGTTATACTAAATAAAATAAATAAATTATTGATATCAAATTATTATTACTTAGCAAAATTAAATATTAATGATATTGAGTCGTGCGTGTTACAACAGTTAAGACATTTTCAAATTATAATATAAATATTAAAAAATAAGTATAATTAGATATTTGAGTAAATAAATAATTGATTTTGTTTGTATGATTTTTTGGCATAATTCTGGTTTGACAACCTATCGATTTTTCAAATTTTTTTTTTCCAACATGTGAATTTT